>NC_133621.1:31456647-31584147 GCF_048593235.1 Sminthopsis crassicaudata | reverse complement strand
ACAGGATTGGTCTCTATAGTCTATAGAGTTAAATATGAAGAAAGCTGTTTCTTCATATTGAAATTGTGCTATCACGCAAATTGTACTATCAATATCTGATTGGGATGATCTCTATTCCCCCTGGATTTAATGTTTTCCATCTGCAATATAAAAGGGGGATAATGCACAATTATGCTGGGAAGACATTCTCTTCCAATAATGTTTGCACTTCTCAGCACCACATTTAAAAAGGAAATCATAGCACTTGAAAAGTTAAGTAAGAAGAGGAGCAAAACTGAATGCAGAAATCTCCCCCCCTCCAACAATTGTCTGAGGACATGCTGAAAATACATTTAAAGCCTCTCCTGAGAGAAGAGCTAATCAAAGAGGGTTTTGCAAAGTAAAAAAATACAAAAATAAAACCAACATTAGCCACCTCGGAATATTTGACATAGTGGAAGAGGGAAAAAAAAAAAAACATAGGGCAAAGAAAATATTAGGTAAAGAGTTTGATGTTTCTAACAAGTTGTTTATTTTTAGATCCAGTTAACTAAGAACCAAAGTCTACCATTTCCCTCAATAAATGAGGTGGAGAGATCACAGGTAGCAATTATTTATAAGTAGTAATAGTAGGTGATATAGGGCAGCTAGTTGCTGGATAAAGTATGGGTTCTGGGATCAGGAAGATCAGAATTGAAATCTGATCTGAGATGATTGCTAGCTGCATGACCCTGGAAAGTCCCTTAACTTGTTTGCCCCAGTTGTGTCACCTATAAAATGAGTTAGAGGAGGAAATGGCAAACTACTGTAGCAACTTTGCCAAAAAAAAAAAAAATGGGGTGACAAAGACTTGGACATGACTAATAATGATTAACAAACAATAGGGTTGGTATTATCAGATAGTAAATAGAAACTTGCACTGGTAATTTGGAAAGACCAAGTTCAAATCTTTACTAGCTAATTGACCTAGAGCTCATTACAATCTGTCAGAGTCTTCTTCCAATAGAAATTGAGAGAACTGGAATCAATAATCTCTATGATTCCTTCTAGCTCTAACTCTATAATCCTATAAGGACATAAAATAGTATTTGCTCATTAACTAAGAGTTGGCCATAGACATTCTAAAATTATAAACCAGAAGGGATTGTTGGAATCAGTCAATAGCAATAGCAACAAATCAGAGGGATCCATAAGTGTCCTTGCAAGATCATCTCTAAGTGATCCTATCAGTACAACTCATCTCTTGCATTAATAGTTCCAACCATGACTTGCTATTAACTCTTGCCTCTATTGAACTTTTATTAATTTTAATTGATTTGGACATCATCTCATCATTTCCATATACAATAGCATTATATGTGACTTATCTACCTCAAACCTACTTTGGACTGTGGCTTTGTCAAATGAATATATTCCTAAAAGAACCTATAATGGTTCTCATCTTTTAAAAGCTCACAAAGTCATAAACTTGTCCATTTTAAATCTGGATACTTTTCACCAAAATACTGGGCAAGAATAAACACAAAAAAAGAGACCCCCAGAAGAACAGGATAATATTCTATCCTCCATTTGGAGGCTCATAATATACTTTCTCATTCAAAAGACAGAGAAGACCCCCCAAAAAAAACCAAAAAAACAAAAAAAACCCTCTGGTGGAGAGTTATAATGCAATCTTTGTGCTTGTGCTTCAGTCACTTAAATGATGATCACCATGTTATAATAGACAGAGTTTTGGAGTTAGAACTAGGAAGACCTATGTTAGAATTATGACTCAGATTCTTACTAGTCATATGATCTTGAGTAAATCACTTAAACACTGTCTGCCTCAGTTTACTCATCAGTAAAATGAGGATAATAAGATAATAATACTACTGACCTGCCAGAATTGTTAGGAGGATCAAATGAGAAAAAGCATATGTAAAGTATGCTATATAAATTCCAGCTATTATATAGCAAGCTTAGCATGCTATATAAATTCCTGCTAATAACTATTACCAGTCTCAAGATCAGAAGTACACTCTCCAAGCCTGCCCACACTGGATTGAAACCAGGACGGGTTAAAACCCTTGCATTTATGTTGTCTAACTCATCAAGGAAAGGCAAATTCATGCATGCTTTAAGGATTTGGTCATCTTTAGTTCAAATATTCAAGATTGATAAGGGTCTGGAATGATAGAAGAAATGTCTGTAGATGTGACATATGGAGAAATTCATTGGCTTAAATAGGGATCAAGGCATCAGTGCACTAATAAGCAAAAGAGGAAGCAATTAATCAATAAAAACTTAATAAGCACCTGGTAGTGGTTATCCTTAATTCTCAAAGAGGCCCACAATGATATCACAATGTTAATCAAGTGTATATAATTGGCTGATCAGACCAATACCAGTTTGGAATGCTTTACCAAAGTTTGAATACAAATAGATCATGTGAACAATTGGGATGAATTCTTTAAATTTGAGCATCTCATATTTCTTTTGATTACTTCAATTCTGATTTGCTCACAGAACATAGAACTTTCTCAGCACACTGCTGAACAATCCTGTCCCAGTGTCCCAGTCACACAATCAATTCTAAAGTTCTTAAGAAGGATTTTGAAAGTATCCCTGTAATGCTTTTTCTGAGCACCTTGTGAATATTTGGCCTGTGTGAGTTCTCCATAATCTTTTTGGCAAGCATACATTCAACGTTCAAACCACGTGGTCAGTGCAATGGTGTTGGGCTGTCTGCAGTAAAGTTTGGATACTTGATAATTAGTTTGAGAAAGGATTTCAGTGTCTGGGATCTTATCCTGACAGGTGAGCTTCAGAATCTTCCTAAGACAATTCCAATGGTAGCAATTCAGTTTCCTAATATGGCACTGGTATACTAAGTTTAACAGGCATACAATAATGAAGTAAGCACAGTGATCTGTAAATCTTCAGTTATACCTTTTTTTTCTTTTGCATTTTCCTTCAGGCCTCCTGAACATTAAGCTAGCTCTGGCAATGCATGTGTTAACCTAATTCTCAATGTGACTATCCCTGAAAAGTATACTTCCAAGGTAAGTGAACTTATCCACAGAATTCAAAACTTCTCCATTTGTTACAACTGATGGTTCTACATATGGATGGGGGAGCACCTGTGTCTGCTTGATGTTCATTGTTAGGCCAAAATTATCACAAACAGCAAACATGCACTTTATTGTATCTCAGCTTCAGAGTTTGCATTAAGCACATGATCAACTGCATTTTTTTTTAAATCATGCACCAATACTCCCTCTACTTCAGTCTTGGCTTGTAGCATTTTCAAGTTGAAGAATTTACTATTGGTGCAGTAGCTAACCTTGATACTGTGTTCATAATCACTGAAGGCATTTGTCAGCGATGCTGAAAACAACATATCAAAAAACACAGAAAGCAGAATACAGCCTTGTTGCACTCCATTGGTAATAGGGAAAACATAAAAGCACCATCCGCTATCCAGAACCTGTGCAAGCATGCTATCATTAAACTGACACACAATATCGCTGAACTATTTAGAGCAACCAACTTTTGACATAATTTTCCACAAGCCTTCATGACTGACAGTGTCAAAGGTCTTGGTCAGATCTAAAAATTGCGTGTACAGACCTCTGTTCTGTTCTTGAAATTTCGCTTAGAGTTGATGAGCAGCAAATAGCATACTGACCATTCTTCAGCTCTTTCTGAAGACACTTCTCACATAGATGACTATTTTCCAGATGAAGTATTAACTTATTAAAGAGTTCTCTGCAAAGAAACTTGACAACAAAGACTAAGAGACCTTCCTGTTATTGCCACAAGATAATCTATTCCCTTTAGCTTTATGGAGATGGATAATGGAGGCATTCTTGAACTCCTGAGGGATAACCTCCTCTTAACACTTCCAAATTTTGGAAAATTTTAGCAAGCTTTTGTAAAACAATGGACTCCCACCTTACAAATTTCAGCTGGAATAGCATCAACACCAGGTGCTTGGTCACATGAAAAGAATCTAATGGTATTCAAAACCTCTTCTTCAGTTGAGACTTCAGTTAGGGAGGGATTAGCTTCAACCTGAGATAAAAGGTCAATCGATTCTGGATTGATTGATGGTGGTGTATAGAAAAGACTATGTTCTGCCCAGCTTTCTAGGATCATGTCTTTATAGTAATCAGTGTAACTCCATCAGCACTGAGTAGTTGAAAAGCAAAACAAATCTTTAGCCCATAAATAGCCAAGTCATCACAAAAGCATTTTGGATTGTTACTATCAATATAAAATTGAATTTTATCTGCCTAAACTTTGCTTGTATTTTATTTTTGATGGAATTAAGGGCTGCCTTCTTAGAGATGGGTGAATTATCCTGCTGCTATACCTTTGGGAGTTCTTGTTTTTCATTGAATTTCCTCATCATTTTCATCAAAACAGTCTTGGTGTTTGTGAGTTTTGTGACACGTATGAGCTCTGAAAGCTGCTCACTCCTATTCTGTTCCACTATTGCCAATAATGTGTTAGGTCAACATTCCCTCCAAGCTAGCAACAAACTGTTCCTATTCAGCGAAGAATTCTAATATATTGACAATAATTCTTCTAGTAATTTTTCTTTGGGGTCATGGCTTTTGATGAATTGAAAACATTTAGCTTGAAGAGCATTAGTCTATGATCAGTCCAGCACTCTGTGCCACACATTGTATTTACCATTCTCACATCCAGTCTGTCTTTTCTCCTTATAATCACATAGTCTATTAAATGCCAGACTTTTCTGGGAAGATGCATCCATGAAGTTTTATTGTGGTTGAATGGAAGACAGTGTTGGTGATGAGAAGGTAATGAGATGCACAAGTCTTCTACAGTAAGTGACTGTTGCTGTTGTTGTTTCCAATCCCATTCCTTCCAAGGATTTCCTGCTACATCTGGTAGTCTGAGACTACTCTAGCATTAAAATCACCCCAAATTTAAGTTTGTTTTCTCTTGGCATATTGATAATAAATGTCTCCAGATCCTCATAATTTTTTTTTTTTTTTTTTTTTTTTTTTTTTTTTTTTTACTTCATCAAAGTTCATCATGGTAGGAACACAGGCACTAATGATAGTGTTTTCCTGCAAGTGGCAATCACATTGTCATTCACTACTTTTGATAGGTATACAAGCTTTTTTTTTTTTTTTTTTTTTTCTTTTTTTTAACTATCATTTATTGAAAAATCTACACCATTTTCATGGAACTCTCCTTCACTTTGGCTGCTCCAACTTGAGTATCTTGGCCTTCATTTGCCAGTCTTGTCTCACTCAGGGCTGCTTTCTCTTCTGAGTCTTCTGAAAGACATATTTGTCTTTCAGATGTACTGGATTTTGTGTTGTACATAATTGTGCTCACATTCCATGTGCCAATGATGAGTGAAATAATCTTTGCAGAAGTTTCTATACTTTTTTGTGTTTCAATTGCAGAGCGGGATTCCCACTTCCCATGGTAATCAGACCAGGATTAAGTAAGCAGATATTCCGGGGGCACTTTGCCTAGCCCCTTCCTTGCAATAAGACCTCAGCAGTGAGATCCTTAAAAGGCTACTCAGATATGCTGAGGGTTGTTGAACCCTACTGCTGCTTCCAGTGAGATATCCTGGGTGCCTGTGTGTAGAGTTGTGACTACAGCTCCCAGTGTATCTGTACCTGCTGCTTCATCACAGGACTTTGACATAGGTAAAAATGAGAAAGAGTACAGTTGATGTACTAATGGTGATGGTATATGAATGTTATGGAATATTATTGTTCTCTAAGAAATGACGAACAGGGTGAATACAGAGAGGCTTAGAGAGACTTATATCAACTGATGCTGAGTGAAATGAGCAGAACCAGGAGATCATTATACACTTCAACAACAATACTATATGAGGATGTATTCTGATGGCAGTGGATATCTTCAACATAGAGAAGAGCTAATCCAATTCCAATTGATCAATGATGGACAGAATCAGCTACACCCAGAAAAGGAACATTAGGAAATGAGTGTAAACTGTTAGCATTTTTTGTTTCTCTTCCCAGATTATTTTTACCTTCTGAATACAATTCTTCCTTTGCAACAACAACAACAACAAAATTAGGTTCTGCACATATATATTGTACCTAGAATATAATATAATATATTTAATATGTATGGGAGTGCCTGCCATCTAGGGGAGGAGGTGGAGGGAAGGAGGGGAAAAATTTCGAACAGAAGAGAGTATGAGGGATAGCGTTGTAAAAAAAAAAAAAAAAAAAAAAATGACCTATGCATATGTACGGTCAAAAAAAATGTTATAATTATAAAATTAATTTAAAAAAAAGAAAAAGAAAAAAAGAAATAGGTCCTCTTCCCCTTTTTATGGATGTCTTTGGGTTATAGAGTTATCATTATATTGCTGGATCAAAGAGTATATACAGCTTCGTAACCCTTGGACATAGCTCCAAAAGGCTCTCCAGAATAGTTGAATAATTCACAACTCTGCCAATAGTGCATTAGTTTCCCAGTTTTCCCACATTCCCTTCAACATCCATCATTTTCCTTTTTTGTCATATTAGCCAATCTGATAGATATAAGATTGTCAAATACCAATTATGATATTTAACACCTCTGAGATTCTAAGCAAGTGATTTAAGCTCCCTATTTCTCATGGTATCCTCATCTATTAAAAATAAAGGGATTAAATTTTGGTCTTCTTTTTAGCTTTAAATATATTATCCCATAATCTACTTCTAATTAGATATATCTAAAAAGAGAACAGAAAGATAGCATGAAATAGAGTGGAGGCTAGCTGATGGAGAAGACCTCGATCCAAATCTCATATCTGTTATGTACTAACTATATGACCCATGACAGATGATTTGTTTTCTTAGAACATCAGACAACCCACAAATACAAAAGTCTCACAGCAAGTGCTAATCTGCCTTAGCTGAAGCGGTTTTTTTTCTCACCACCAATTGCCTATACCAATGAAATCACAGATCTAGTCCAAAAGGAAAAAAAAAAAAAAAAAAACAACATTAAAACAAAAAGTTAACTTTTTCAAGATCTGTGTTCTTTTTTATTTTTGGATGAGTTCCAGAATAAGCTATGTTGTAGTTTGAATTAGCTGACTGATTATATCTATTCAACTTCTAAAATTCTGTGACTATAATACAGCTAATTCTCTCATTTCTCATCTCTTTTGGATTCCCAGAAGTGGTTCATTGTCTTGTACAATTTTAGTTTTTGATATTGTTCATTAATAATGCTGATGGATAAAGTTAAGAACAGAGCTTTGGTTTCCAAGCCCTCACTCCAGTGTACCCTAGGAAGATTTCAATACAGTTGTAATAACTTTAATATTCATTTGTCCTAGTAACTATACAATGTGCTCCCATGCCAGCTATCTCTTTATTTACTATCCTGCTGGAATACTTAGAACTTCATCATCTCTTCCATCCAGGTACCTTACCTGCTGTTTTCTTCTCTTATTACCTTTCTTTTCTGTATAGTCTTCCTCCTCCATAGATATAAAGTTCCTTGAGGATGAGGAATATCTCTTTCTTATTTGTATCCTCGGTACTTGGCATATAATAAGTGCTTAATAAATGTTTATTGACTAAGGAACTGATAAATGGTCCTATGAAACAAATACTGCAACTATTTATATAGCCATTTTATAAATAAGTAAAGTCTTTTTTGGAAAAAATTAAATGACCAGCCCATGGTTAGTTTGTTAAGTCAGATTCCTATGATTTTAAGTTCAGCACTCTGGACAACAGTAAATATTACCTAAAGTATAATCCATTGAAAAATCTAACAAATGCCTCACCTGTTTCCAAAAAGTTGAAGGGTGGTTGTTAATTTTTGTTAATGTATATGCTTTATTTTCAAGAGAGACACTTCTATTCTAAAAAGCAAGAGTATTGTCCTTAAAGCTATGACATCTTCCAACCTTCTAAGTGCTAGACTCCTCAAAGTGATGATGACTAAATATTGCAAACCTAACATAAAGTATTAGGAATGGAATGATTCTTGAGTGACTCAACAAAAACATCAAGGCCCATCTGGAGGTCATTAGATGGCCTTTGTTACATGACAATGTTCAGAAATGAGGTCTGCTGGGCTAATATTCTCTGCATCTTAATAAAAATTGGGGGGGGGGAGAAAGCCTAGAAACTGAAGAAAACTAAATCCACTTTAGTTAATGCGGACCTCTGTCTCTAGTGTGCAAGTCCTCTGTGTCCAAAGATAATTAGCACTTTATAATGCTAATTATTATAATTATGTCTGAGAAAAAAATCATTAGGGGGTAGGTCCGTTCACTGATTTTCAATTGCCCCCTCTATTTAAAAATAAGGTCATCTTTCGATGGAATAGCTTCAGGAACTCAAAGCAAAAGAGAGTTATAGAAAATTCTTTGTAGGTATACTTCTTGTTTCTTCTTTAAGAATAGTCATGTGATGTGTCTGGAAGCTGAACAAGATGAAAAAAAAAAGGGGGGGGGTAATATGAGTCGGACAGATTTGGAGCTTCCATGGGCAAATTTCATAATTGTGTCTTTCCTTGAAACTAATTCTCCCTACACCAGGCTAAGCTCTATACAAAGCTTGTTAATCAGATATGTTTTGTACTCTAAGAATTTATTCTTTCAACAGATGGTCCCGATATGAATTATTTATAAAACAAAGAGAGAGAATTATAACTAAGTATTGATGGTCCTTTGCAATTTCACATTTTTATCAATGACTTGGATAAAGGCCCACAGTAGCTTGTCAAATAGATGACTTCCAAAGCTGAGAACTCACTGTTGGATGGCAGTCAAGATTTAAAAAGATCCTAACAGAACCAAATATCATGTAAGATCTAATCAGGTGAAAGTGTATTAAGGGTGAATCCTCAGTCTTGGGTTCAGGAGAAAATAATTTTATTAGAATAATATGAGCAAGACACTGCTAGATAGCAGTTTATTTAATATATATATAATATATACATATATATAATATATATACATATGTATATATATTATATATATATATACATATATATATATATATGTATATTCTTTTTTGTGCATGTGTCAATAGTGTGATGTGTTAGTCAAGAGAGAAAATGCCATTTTGGCCACATTGAAAGGCTGAGGTGTCTAGATTTAGGGAAGTTCTAGTCCCACTGCATGCTGTCCTAGCCCAACCCACAGCCCCATTTTAGGAAAGATAATGGTAAAATAGTGAGAATACTGAAGAAGGAAATCAGTATGATGAAATGCCTCAATTTTTTAGCATGTCAGAAATGGCTGAAGGAAATGGGGTTCTTTAGGATAAAGAAGATACTTACGGGGCAGAGTAGCTGTCTTCAAATATCAAAAGGGTTGTCATATGAAAGAGTTGTTCTTATCCTGTTTGACCCAAGAAAGCAGAACTCCACATATTTACATATTATGAAATGTATAATAAAAGGGGTGTGTGAATGTTTATATACATATACACAAATATATGTATGTATTTGAAGGGATAGGGAAAGAGAAAATTTTAAATATGACTGTTTATTTTTTTAAATGTTATATTAACAATTTTTATCTTTGTATCAATCACTGGAGGGTGAGGAAAACACCTTTTTCCTGACCTTCCAGTCTGAATTGACCCTTAAGACCAATCAATAAATATTTATTGAGCACCTATTATTTGCCAGTCACTACTAAGAATACAGACAATATGCAAAAGTCAGTCTCTGCTTTCAAAGAGTTTACAATCTAATGGAACAAAGAATATTAATTACTCAACATAGCCAACTCAGAAATTATGTGCAGGATTCTGAAGAAATAACCCCATCTCTTTGGTATGATGAGAAAGTGTTTTTCATTATCACTACTAGGAATCCTTTGGTAGTTTTTCTGTTGCTTAGTGTTCAATTTTCCTCCCAGTCTTCATTTATGTTGTTTTAGAGTAGCATCCATGTTCTTTCCCTTGTTATATATTTAAATTTAGACAAGTTACTTGGCCTTTCTGGGCCTCATTTTCTCCATCAATAGAGCAAAGAGGCTGGATTCCACTGCTTCTGTAGTATCATCCGCTCTAAAAGCTAGGAATTGATAGTATTTTTCTTTTGGTTTTGCATATTTTATTCTAGATCTGTGCACTGTGCTAAGCACTGCTAAGGTAGAACAATTCAGTCTCCAGCAAGTGGGTATCAATACATCTTCTTGAAGGTCCCTTCCATAATGAATGCTTCCATTTTTTCCATTTTGGATCAAATGGGGATATAAGAAGAAATTGTAGAGTTGTTTCAATTTGCATTTCTCTTATTATTAGCAATTTAAGGCTTATCTGCCCATGATCATTTAAAGTTTGCAATTTTTAAAAAAAAAATGCTTGTTTATATAATTTGGTTATTTATCTTTTGGGAATGGATCTTAATATTATAGTTATGACCTTTTATTCAGGGGAGAGAATGTGGGAGAAAATGATTCTAAAGGAGAAAAACAATTTCTGTAGCTCACTCCTCTAAACCAATCTGGGGCAATTCAGACCCAGGGTAAATCCCAGAGCAGAGTAGATTAAATTGTCCAGGAGTGGAAGGGCAGAGTCTCTGAAAACAGATGTTAGGAAGTTGCTGTTCTTGAAGGGAAAATCTAGTTGGTAACAGGATAGATGACACTATGCTTCTATTGCTTAGGCCTTGGCATACTGATGGATCCAAATAGATGAGCATATTTTAAAAGGAAAGAGTTTGAATAAAAGTACATTTAAAAACTACATTCAAATTAGGGGGTTGTTCTGCACCAATCAGTGAGAAAGGGAAGTAGGGGAGAGGAGGTATCTTCTAAACAGACCAATCAATCCCAGGTAAGTAGAACTCACAAAATGAC
This sequence comes from Sminthopsis crassicaudata, assembly GCF_048593235.1. Classification (NCBI taxonomy): domain Eukaryota; kingdom Metazoa; phylum Chordata; class Mammalia; order Dasyuromorphia; family Dasyuridae; genus Sminthopsis; species Sminthopsis crassicaudata. Next base: position 31,573,343 of record NC_133621.1, on the reverse strand, counting down.
CTTAACAGGTCTACTGGAGGAAGAATACAGATAACATTGTTAGCTCATCAGATTTCGGTTAAAAGTGGAAGAAAAAATATGAAAAAGTAATTTAGGAGCCAAGGAAAAAGACAGAATTTTAAAAGCAATTTTAAAGGAAAAAATAGCATTGATTGAAGCAGGGTAATGTAACAGGACTCCAGTGGGGGCAGGATGCTCTTGAACAATCTTGAGTGGTTATGAAAATCATAATGCTTACAGTTGTTAAAAATGATTATTGCTGCTAAGGTGAAGATAGATTGGAAAGGTGGACAAGGGGTCTATTGCAATGACAGTAAAATCATAGATTTGTATTTCTGCTCAAAGGACACATTTTTTGTCCTTTAAGCTTTTGGAACCCATCATTTAGATTAGGCACAAGATTCAATGGGTTGAATGCCAAACTATCAACTGCCATTGTTGCTGCTCCACCATTGGAATGTTTCCTTCTTCTCAGTCTCAGAAATTCAATGAAAGGAAGGGATCAGGCCTCTGCCCTTTATTAGCTGTGTGACTTCAGACACATCACTGAACTTCTCTGAGATTCTAGCTTTTATTTGGAAAGGAGGACTAATTATTTGACCCTCCTATCTATATTTTGAGGTACTTGAAAAGAAGGCACTTGGTGGACCTGAAAGAGAAATGTAAACCTAGTTACTGTAAAGTATATTGAAATCCCTAAACCACAATTAAACCCTAAAACCTCAATTTATTCATCTCATGGCACTGTGCTAGATTTCAAAATTTGTCACAGTCACCCTTAAGTAACAGGAAAGAGAGTTCCTATTCCACTTACCAAAATTAAAATGGAGCAGTATGTGTAGAGGGGAGAAACACCATGGGAGAGAGACCATAAATAGGATGATCAGACAGATTCCCTGATTAGATTCTCAGGTTCCTCTGCTCATCCCTGAATAGTAGAGGGGAACAAATACTGGTTCATTTAAATCTCATCCGTAATGATTATAACTTTTGTTACCTTGAGTAAATTACCCAACCTCAGTTTCCTTATATGTAAAATGAGGGTGAAATATTCAATAACATGGTCTTTTTGTCTCTGAGTCTGACTATGACTCTTGGCCATCAGAGATTTTCCATAATACATCTCTAGGTCTGAAATATTATGGATTCTTCAAGACCAAAACTCCAATACCTTGCTGACAAAGACTTCTTTAAGGGTTGGCTTAATTTAAGGTATGATCTTATTTGTATATGAACAGTTAGACTGTTCAAATGGAGCAAAAAGTAGATTAGAATAATCTAGACTAATTAATAACAATTAGAATATATTAGAATAAACTTTTGCATAAAGAAGAGAATTAAAATTAATCTGTAAAGATGTAAGGTATTGCTATTTTTGTCTGTTAACATTTTGGTTGAAAAAAATATATAGAAAACAGAATATTTGCTTATTAAAAACCAAAGAAATTAAAGTATAAACACAATTTTCAAATAAATTATGAAAAGAGCCAGACTGTTAGGAGGAACTAATAGAGAACTCTGAAGACCTTTTAGAGGACAAAGAAATTACTGAGATTGCAGGGTATTGTGATCCCTCAGCTCAAATGTATGAATTTTTTTTTAGCATTTGAGAGATTAAAACTTCACAAAGCAGTAAATCAAATAACTAGATATTAATGAACAAAAAGGTAGGTTTCATGAGTTTTACATCATAAGGGAAATCTGAGTCACATAATTATGAGGCTCTAATTTAAGTTATCGAGAATGTTAAAGAAGTTAGGAGAAAAATGGGAGACTTAGCTGGAAGTAATTAAGTTCAGAAGACGAGATGGCAGTTAGAAAGACAGAAAGAAAGTCAACTGATAAGTAGGTATCAACTAATATGCTATGGAATCCTGTTAAATGAACAGTCTGACTACCAGTAGTAGAGATCTAAGAACTGAAATCAAGTTTTTGACCTTTATAGCACTATTTATAATATAAATGAAAGCTCTTAGAACAGTTTTTTGATCTCTACTGCCATCTCTGGTTTGATAGGGAGAAACAGAAGGAAAAAAAAAAAAAAACAAAAAACAGGCTCCCCATCAGCTTTGTTACTGGAAAAGAGTCAAATATGATTGGACAGAGCAGTATCTTCTTTAACTAAGAGTTGTCTTTGTTTATCTGCATATCCCAAGAGCCAAACTAAAGAGCTGGTTTTTCACCTCCTCTCAAAGAGCTTAAGCTAAAGAACCCTGCTTTAATGAAGGAAGAAGCTGAAAGTTGATTGGATCTCATTGAATAAGAAACCATCTAGGCTCATTTGTATTGCCCAAAGAGCCAAGACAAGGAACTTTGGTATAGGATATTGGGGAAAACCATTAAATTCGATTCTAAAATGAATGGGCAATGGTTCTTGCCTTTAAGGAACATTTAATCTAGGAGGGAAAATGGATGCCAAAACAGATATAGCACAAAATAGAATATCGTAAGAGAATTTGCAGCAAGAGATAATCTTAGCATAGTATAGAGCACTGGAATTGGCATCAGGAAGAAATTCAGATTTTGCCTCAATTATGACATTTTGGGCCAGTCATTAAATTTCAGTTTTCTCATTTATTAAATGGAGCTGAATATTTCCTTACAGCATTGTTTATGAGGATTAAAAGGAATTATAGTCAATCCTCAACTTTGACAGGGGCAACATTTTTAGAAAATCATACAAAATGTTTTTTAAATGAATATAGATACATTGAACCTGTGGGAAATAGTTTTAGGTTCCTGTTGCCACTACAAAACTATAATCTTTCATTAGAGATCACTGAAAATACACTTTCTATACAAAATTATTTATAACAAAACATTAATTCTGATCATAATACAGTAACCATAAAATGTGGTACACAAAATAAAATTGGTAACATGTAAAACATTTTCTTAGAAATTTCCAAAAATTATTGTTTTATGCTGATTTCAATTTTAAAAATTGATTTCAGACAATATTCACTTTTCTAATATGAAATTTAAAGTACCAGAAATATTTTATAGCAAAAATATTCTTAAAAAAAAAAAAACCCTCATTTTTTAACTTAAATCTTTCCAATGTGTCAGATGGTGACAGGAAAGCATAGTATCATAGACCATACTGCTATAAACCTTTCTTTGTTGATCACTCTCTAAAAATCAGGAGCAAGGCTGCTGAAACTTTAGTCATTGCTGTCAAGTTCTCAACATTACCTTAGAATCCAAGGGATTTACTCTGTGCTTGGGGGGCACAATTGCAACATGCAGGACTTGAGTTATGAGGACAAACATTTAAAATATGAAATGAATGCACAGATTTTATACAATGCCAGGGAGAACAACACTAGTGAAGCACTTAGTAAAATAGCCACTGCATAACTTTGCATAATTTCTAATGTACATAGGCCTAAATACATGGATCCACATTCAAAAGTGAAAATAAGGTTACTAATAAAATCATGCAAATATTTGAAGTCATGAAAGTTAAAAACTACATATTGAGGACTGACTGCCTATAAAGTGCATTGGAAACCTAAAAGTACTAGACAAACTTCTCCTATTGCTTTAGAGAGACAATATGATGTAATGAATAAAGGACAAAACTAGGAAAAAGGAAGATCTGGTTTTAAACTAGTCATGTAGCCTGGGCAGAACATTTAATCTTTTAGAGCTAGTTAGATGATGCCGTATATAGAAAGCTCTGGACCAACACTCAGTAAGACTTTACTTCAAATTCTGCCTTAAATACTTACTAGCTGTATGAGCCCGGGTAAATCATTTAACCTCTGTCTAGTTCAGTTATGAATGAGGATAATAATGGCACCTACCTCCCGAAGTTGTTAGCTCAAATGAGATATTTGTAAAGTACTTAGAACTATGTCTGGCACATAGGAGCCAATTAATAAATGTTTGTTTCATTCCATCCTTTCGATCTGTTTCTTCATCTGCTTAATTATGGCACGAGTCACATTGTTATTGCTAAGATCAAAATAGATGAAACACCTTGAAAACTTTCAAGTGGTAGATAAAATCAGTTAACATCACCTTCATCATCATCTACTGAAATTCCTTTTATTTTACAGATCATAAACTCATATATTTAGATTCAGAAATGATGTAGCTATGAAACAACCAATCAATCAACAAATATTTATTAATGTGCTAGGGCAGCTATGTACAGTGGATATGTCTGGAGTCAGAAAGACTTATCTTCCTAAGTCCAAAGCTATTATTGGACACTTAACTAGCTAAGTAACATTACCTCAGTTTCCTCATCTGTAAAATGAGCTTTAGAAGGAAATGGCAAACTCCTCTGGCCTCTTTGCCTATGGTCTCTAAATGGAGTCACCAAGAGTTAAAAATGACTGAAATGTCCCTATAATTACAACATGCACCAGGGACTATGTTAAGCACTGAGGATGGGGAAAAAAAAAAAAAAAAAAAAAAAAAAGGCAGTCCCATCACTCAAAGAGCTCATAATCTAGGAAGAAGGGTCGCCTAGCCAAGGGGTTCCTAACCTCAGGTCCATGAATACATTCCAGGGGTCTATGAATTGGATAGAGAAAAAAACACATACATCCCTATTTTCAATCACTTCTCACCAAAATTTACTTCCATTATAAGTGCAATGATCAAGACAGTCATATTAGCAATACTGATGACTGTCATCAATCGAAATCATAGATTTTCATATCACATTTCAATAGTTTCAGATATTTTCAAATATTACTTATATTTATTATATCTTAGAAACTTTTGTAGTTATTAGACTTGTTGGTAGATATCTTATTTCCTCACAAATTTATTTTTGTTTCTTTGTTTTTTAATTCTTATAACAGCTTTTCATTAGAATTGATTTTTTTTTTCATTCTTAACACATTTATATTAGATATATTTTAGGTATTAGAGATTATTCTGAGAAAGGGTTTATAGATTTAATCAGACTATCTAAGGAGTCTGGTGATGGTTTTGGTCTTAAGAAAAGGTTAAGCCAACCAAACTTCCCATTATATAGACAAGGGAACTGAGATTAGGATAAGTGATTTGATTAAGGTCATTGAGGTTGTGAGTAGCAGAGTTGGGAATCAACCAGAATTCTCTGCCTCCAAACTGTAATGATTTGGACCATACTATAACAGAAATTAACTGGCTTATCCAATGTCACTCAGATGATAATTAACAGAATTTGTTTTTCAAGACTAGGTTGTAGTGATGCTATATTGAATGGGGTTTTCCCCATTAAAACACACTACACTTTAAAATTAATCAGAATCACAAAGTGCTTGGAGATTTCATAGAAAGGAGAATGGATTTCTAGTAAGGGAAGTCAGGGTTACCTGACCAGCAGGCTGACCAACCTGCTCCATAGAGGTGTGGAAATCTTTAAGCTGATCTTTGAAGGATAGATAGGACTTTAGTTAGGTGGAAATGAAGGCTTGGAGAACCCAGTGGCAAGTGCTTTTAAACAGACCTGATAAAGGGACTGTAATTCCGGAATATGTATGACCATCCCATTAACTGTCTCCTTTCTCAGACCTACCGGAAGATGAAGTAGCCCCCAGACCCAAGCTATGAAGTGAGAACCATATGCTGCTACACTCCTGTGAGTCCTAATCCTACGTTGTGATAGAATTCTTGACATCTTGAATTGTGATTGGTGCTTCTCAAAAGATTTGGAAGATTGAGAGGAAGGAGATAGCCCATAAGTCTCTTCTACTTATCTCAGTTTCAATAAAAAATGGGAAGATAGAAAGGGATATACAAGCAGAGCTGAAATGAGGCAGTAAATCAAACACTTTGTTGTTCTCACTCCTCACTTTCCTACTGAAAGGAGGAAAGATGGAAAGGGGAGGGGGGGCCACAGAAGGAGGGAGAATATGAATGAGACAAAGAGAAAAGTTGTATCCTTGTATTTCTGTTAATCTCTGGATGTTGGTGGGTGTAGAGCCCCAGATGTTAGAGCTAATGCAATATGCATTAGTCCATCACATTGGGAAATCTCTAGTCCCTGCATCAAGGAATTAATAAATCTACTAATTGTGTCATGTCTGTAATATAGGCTGGGAAGAAAAAAAAAATCTTGTGTAAATCATTTGATAAATGTGCACGCCTAGATACCATGTGTTTCAGAGATTCTCCTCTGGGATTCACCCCAAAGGTTGCCCAAGCATTTTCCTCTTCCACAGTGGCCTCTGCAGGGGAATCTGGAATGAGACACAGCGGTCATTTATATAGCAACATTGGCACCAATTTAATAGCATCAGGAATCGATTCTCCATGCTTTGTCTCTTATCAACATCCCTCCCCAGAAACAGGAGTTCTCTACATAAATTAGAAAGGGTTACAGACATGCCATAACCCTCTCTTGAGCTGAATGTATCAAAACAGAGACTTAATAGTATTTTTAGCTTACGAGATCTATGTTTTATTGATAAGTAATAAAGTAGTAATCTGTAACACCGGGTCTTCCTAATTAGTGGTGTTCTAGAGCCAATTCAAACCAGCTCGCCAAATCTAACTGTTAAAATCTCAGAAATCGGCAAGAACCATAAGTAAGGAAGTGATTTATTGCTTTTATAATTGTCCAGATTTAAGAAAGTGATGGAGAAGCTTGATAATACAGATTAAATTTAAGTGTCTTGCATAAATATATATGTATAAGTATACATATGTATACACATATATATACATACATACACATATGCACATGGGGGTATGTGTTTATACCTGTATATAGACAGATATATACACATATGACTTTTTTTCCATGTAAACCTATGCCTGCCCTATTTGTATTTAAAATAATTTTTCTATTATGCTTTGATAGAACATTTTCTGACTTTTTACTTAATAACATGGTGCATACAACAAAAGGCATGATACTTTAAATTGTGGTGATAATAGACATATTCTGTGCTTGAATGGTAGATATACACACATATGTATACTTCCCCCCCCCCCATGAAACCTTGATATACATAACCCATTAATTACACTTTGGTAGAACGTTTTCTGACTTTTTACTTGATAATACAACAAAGGCATGATATTTTAAATTTTGGTGATAATAGACATATTCTGTGCTTAATTAATGTGCACAAAAGTTATATAGGCTGAGAAAGTATGATGTGTTGTGATTTGGACCATTAGAAATTAATCTAAGACCTTACAAATCCAATGGAATATGATGAATGTGAAGGGATTGGGATTGATTGAATCAATCACTTTAATCTACTTAAAGTGACCACTTGCAATGGGCGAGAGCATCTCTATTGAAATAATTAATCAAAGGTATTAGACTAGTAATGTGAAGTCTTTGAAAAACATGGGTTAAAATGGAGTCAGGGTACATAGGAAGGCTATTGTGGGTAGCATGGAAATCTTTATGAATTTGATGTAAAAGAGCAAACCAGTTCATTGGGGTATAAAAGATAGAGCAACTCTAACCAGAACTTTTGTGGGGACAATCTATCTCTTCCTCAGTTCCTTACCCAGAGGAGAACCTTATCAACTTCTGAGTTTCAGAAGGTATTAATTTGTTGTCCTAGAAGTATTGCTAGGGTAGCAGAGGCTGAAGACTATGTCACTAAAAAGAAGGCAGAACTAATTAGACACACTAAAGAATTAGCTTCAAAATTCTTCAAATGGTCTAGCAGAAAGCTTCACCGGGACAAAGAAAAATTTCATGATGGCTCCTTGAAGGAGAGCAAAAGACTTAGAGCAAAACAACTTCCAATGCTGGGAGTTGTCCTATTTTTCATACAACCTCCAAGCTTAGATTTCTTTCTCTTCGATTCTGTATATGTTGGTAGAAACCTGCATCACAGACATTTCTAGTGTTTTATTTTGTACCAGCTGTTCTTACTTGTACCATTTTAACAAAAATTATTTTCAAAGAGTTAATTATGTTAGATTATTTGATACCAGTGGGCATTTGTGGAGGAAGGCAGACCAGAGAGGATTCATGAGCTACATGAGCTAGAGTATTAGAAAAACACCACCCCAGAACAAGACTTTGAGGGATTCCTAGAAGCCTAATGGGAAAATAATAACTACTCTGGAGACTTGAATTGCTGTAGGGAGCAGGAGGTAGTGGGACAGGAGATAGTATATAGAGCACCTAGCTTGGAGTCAGGAAAATTCATCTTCCTGAGTTCAAATCCAGCTTCAGACATTTACTAAGTGTGTGACCTTGGGCAAGTCACTGAACCCTATTTGACTTGGTTTCCTCAAATGAACTAGAGAAGGAAATGACAAATCATTGCAGTATCTTTGCCAAGAAAGCCTTAAATGGGTCACTGAGAATTGGATATAATTGAAACTGGTCAGCAACAACAACAAAAAGTGGGAGTTGGTGGGATATGTTTTGTATGTGTATGTGAACAATATGGCATCAAGCAATAAAGGAGTGAAATAGTTAAGAAGTTACAGAAAATTATTTTAATGGTACTTTTAAAACCAAATTTAAGATAGATGAAACTTGAAGCATTTCTAGTCTTCATATGAATGTGACAAAATATAGTTAAGAAATAGTCTTAGAGGAGTAGCAAGGTGGACACTTACTAGCTATGTGACTCTGGTCAAGTTACTTAATCCCAATTGCCTTGGCAAAAAAATAAAAATTTGTTTGAGAATGATGAGAGGCTCAGATATAAAACAAAGATATTATAAAAAGAACCATATGATAACAGCAAAAAAAAGTACACAAGGAATCTAAGGGGGAATGGTTCAGTCCGAAGATCATTGGCTTTGGAGATGGAGAACCTAAATTTTAAAATAACCTCAATTACTTGTTCAGTAGGCCTCAATTTTCCTTCTATAAAGTAGGCAATCAAGGTCCCTTCCAGTTCTAAAGTCATAATCCTATCATTTTGGGACCTAGCTCTGTTTTTTATTATATGACCTTCAGAAGGTAATTTTTTTTTTCTTCTCCAGACCTCTTTCTTCATCTGTAGGAGGAGGGCCACTAAGGTTCTTTCCGACATTAAATCTTAAACTCCTATGACTTTGGGGTCGGATTTAATGATAAGAGTGGAAGTGGGGGAATAGTAAATTTCACAAGTTCCATGCATTCGAGTCACTCCATTTTCTTGGCCCAGTTTCCTTATCTGCAAAATGAATAGTTTAGATTCTGTGATGTGTAAGTTCCCTTCCAGCTCTAGCATTCCATGATTCTTGATGATTGTGAAATTGAGTTTAGTCAGAAAGCTTCATTGCCCTTCTTCATTTCTCAAAATACTGTATAAATAAACATCAATACAGAAAGCTTTCAGAGTTTGATTACAAGGAAGAAGGCAAGATCAAAGCCCAGGCATTAGCCCCCAAGGATATTTGCAGATAGAAAAGACAGTTTAAAAAGTCTAATGAGATCCATTCTCTAAATAGAGATTGCTATTCTTGCCAATTTAATTTAATTTAATTTAATTCAACAAACATTCATTGTGCACCTACTAGGTGCGAGGCACTGGGAATATCATGACAAAAAAAAAAAAAAAAAAGATACAAGCCTTGAATTCTAAGAGCTTATGTTTCAAGGGATTTATTCTTCTTTCAATTGTTAGAAACTTTATTGAAAAGGAGGAGGGGATGTATATCTGTGCGCACATGTTTTTGTATAAAAAAAATTCCAAATTATATTGTGTGGATTCGGCATCTGTGAGGACACCCAAGTTCAATGAGACACGCATTTAAAATGTAAACTCCTTGAAAGCAAAGACTGGGTTGCATTTATTTTTCTTGGAATGTCAAGAGAATAGTAATGAATCTTGTGCATGGTAGGCATTTGATAAATGCTTGTTTAATTTAAAGAGTAAAAGTTTATTAAGGAGATGGGGAGGATGAACTATTGGTGAGATTATATCCTGAAGTATTGCCTGTGTTCTCACTGAGAATTAATCATTAGACCTACAAGGATTTATGAAACATCAGAAATTGGGCGAGGTGCTTGAGATACAAAGATAAAATGAAATAGTCCCTGTCTTCAAGTAGTTTACATGGAAAATGGCTCAAGAAGCTCTACTGAGACTAGAGAACCAAGTCACTCACTGTCTCCTTTTCTAAAAGGACCCTAGTTCTAAATGCACATGTATATGAGGGGAATATTCAGTCCTCAGAACAAGTATGGCCTCTGAAAAGAGTAATCTACTTCTTTTGCTTTTACTTCTGGATGTTCAAGGAAGTCTTAGAGAAAATGATGTAATCTCAGTTTTTACCATGTGCAGGGCTTTTTCAAAAGCAGGGCTAGAAAGATACTCCAAGTATAATGCAAATCAGATATAGAACTGCGATTTAATTTTCAACATGAAAGAAATACTTATATCATAAGTGTACATTGACAAAGATTTAACCACGTAATGAGATGAGATGACAACTTACAAGACATTTGTGAAAATCGAGTTAGGCTTCATCTACTTCAGAGTTTGAGTAGGCCTGAAGGACTTTGATTCAAGGGCATAATTGAGTCCTCTTCCTGCTATCCTCCCATGACACAATTTCCTCCCTATTTCAGTCAAATATGGGCAACTATGTACTTATTGGTCAAGTTCAATTTTGTGGGACGATCTCGCGGTTAGAATGTAAGACTCTCAGCCAATGAGGATGAGAGTCAGTGGTGGGAGGGGTGTTTTACATAGGGATTAAAGGTGCTGATCCTGCCCACGGGAGGCTCTACCTCTCTTCCATTGTCTGCTGGAGGGGTGGGTCGCCCTTCTCACGAGAACGTACAATAAACTTTGCTTTATTCTAGAGATCTTTCCAGCTTTTTTATTAAATGGTATCCCCTCACCATTTCCGTACCACACACAACTAATAAGTATTATTATAATCTCCTAGGATGCTGATATTTTAAATAATAAAATGTAGGAAATGTTGTAGGACAGCCTAACTGACTTTTCATCATGCCTCCTTATTGTTTTTTCTCAAAAGTCTTTGTCTTCTGGTAAAGCATATGTGGCTTTAGAATTCTCTTCTTATTAGTAGCCATCTTCAACAATAGCTACAAAGTGTGTAGGGGACTACTTCTTAGGTGCATTCACCAAGTGGAAGTCTTCCAGACCTCTTAAAAAATCATGAAGTTTTCTCCAAGACTTGAGATCATTTATCTAAAGATTTCTGTTTGATCCCTTATGCTCAAGAAAATAACAACAACAAAAAATACAGAAGGGGAAGCTACAGCTTTGAGATCCATTCTTGAAATGTGCGATAGTCAGCTATGAAAGGCTTGGTTTTTCTCAATAGTTCAGTGATCCAAAGCAATTTCAATCGATTTTGGAGAGAAAATACCATCTGCAGCCAGAGAAAGAACTAAGGAGACTGAATGTAAATCAATACTTACTATGTTCACTTCTTTTTTCTGTTTCTTATTTTTTAATCTCTCTCATGTTTTTTTTCCTTTTGCTCTGATTTTTCTCTCTCAATATAATGAATCTTGAATATTCAACTTGAACTCTCAACATAATAACTTGAATTAAAAATAAATAAACTTAAAAATATAAAATAAAATGAGATCCATACTTGAGCTCATCTAGGTTAGTACATGTATTAGCTACCACTGTTGATCAACTTTTCAGTTCTTTGGGATTGAGGGAAGGAGGTTTCTCCCTTATCCTTTGGGAGTCTAAGAACAAGACTTAGGAAGAGAGGATAGGCGAGAGGATAAACTAACTTCATTTCAGTTCTACTGAATGGGCAGGTCTTCCTGGATTATTGTCCAATTCTCTCTGTAGAAGTTACTTCTCTTGTTATTAGTAACAGGAAATAAAGGATTCTGATTAATCCCAAAGCTCTAAATTGTTCCTTCAGAGCTAGACTAGTGCACAAGGTTATCTAAAAGCATCCAGAGCTTAGGCTCAGCACTCTCTGAGTTGGAAGCAATTATATATTCAATCAAGATGCTCAAATTATTTGCTTTTGAAGATTTCCATTTTCATCCCTCTTCTGTCTCCTGACTGAAATTGGAACTCAAGAGCTAGGTCCAACATTTCTGAGTAAGACTGGATTTTAGCAACAGAGTTGGCTTTGGACTTATGCTGTGGGACATTAGGCAATGCTCAGTGAACCACAGAGTATATTATTATATTTTATTTTGAATAGAAGAGAAAAAAGAAATACCTAGTAACAGGTTTCCATTAAACTCTGTCTCTACTAAATCCTTAACTTTATAGAACTGCAGAGTTTACCTGAATAAAGTTTACCCACATTTATCTGAAGAAGAAGCCTTTCCTTGTGCCTAGCTATTCATTTAATCTGATTCAACTTACTGAATATCTATATTGAGAGACAGAGATAGAGAGACAGAAAAACAGAGACAGAAACAGTGATAGCAAATGGATACGAATATGTGTATTATATATATATATATATATATATATATATATATATATATATATATATATACACAAGTGTATATGTATATATATATACATGTACATGTATATATATATATATACACAAGTGTATATGTATATAGATAGATAGATAGATAGATAGATAGATAGATCTTTTATTTTATTATATGTTATTTTCTCCCATTAAATTATAGGCTTCTTGTGGATCAAGACTGTTTTGGCTTTTTTTACTTGTTACATCAACCCTTAGCAGACAATCTTTCACATACATAATATGAAATGACTAAATATTTGTACAGGAATCTTCCCTACAGCATCCTCACTAAGTAAGCAACTATTCTCTGCTTGAACCTTTCTAGTGATGGGGGAGCTACTATTTCCCATTCTTTTTGAGAATTGCTCTATCAGGAAATATTTTATTGCATCAGGCCAAATTCAAGCTCTCTAGCTTGTTATTTATTTAATTCTGCCCTCTAGAGCAAATAAAACAAGTTTAATCTCTATCTCCCTATAGTTCCTACAAGACACATTCTCCCATACTCTCCATTCTCTTAAAAAGTGTTTTTTTGATCTGTTATCACTTTTATTTTCTAATGTAACCTCCCCCCCCACAATACTTCCCAGAGAGCCAACCACCTTATAGCATTTTTTAGAAAGAGAGAAGAAAAAGCCAGCCAAACAAATGCACATATTAACCAAGTCTACCAGGATTCCAGACCCAGAGTTTACCAACTCTGCAAAGAAGGAAGGAAAAGTGTCAAATCTCTTCTTTGGGCAACAGATCTTCATCATCATTATCTAGCAATCACTGTTAATTGCTATAAAAGCACCCAGGTATATGCCAAGTGGGGTAATGTCCAAGGTCATTGTCCCAAGTGCTTTACCTTTCACCTTTCATGCTATTTTTTAAAACTTAGAACCTGATATTTCTGTATGTCTTGACCTAAATGGAAACAAGTCATAATGACTCTTTGAAAACACAACGGAATCCCTGAACTTTTGATTTACCATGAAATACAGTCCATGAATGGCTAGGTGAAAGATCTCCATGTAGACAGTCAGCTTTTTCTGTCTATTATACCTTCAAGGCCTTTTTCTATTAATATGGCTTTTATGATGTTTTCCTAGTGTTTTTTTTTTAAATCCTCCTTTAAAAAAAATGCACCATCTGTGCTTTGGCTGATTAGATGGTCCAAATGGAATGTATGTCAAATTCTGAGCCCCTTTTATTTTTATGACAAGGAAAAGGGGGATTTACTTTGAGATCCGCTTTAAGAATGAATCAATGGGAAGTCATCTAATGCGTAATCTTCCCTCTAGAAAGTGATAAATATTTACAGTATCTAATGAGATTTCATGTCAAAAATTGATGCTATTTATTGTGTTTTAATAAAAGCAGATTTGAAAACATTAGTTTTATTAAACAAAAAGCGGCATATTGTTTTTAAAAATTGCCATTCTCATATTTGCTTTTTCTATGGAGACCTCATATACAAAGGCAGATTTTAGCTAACTATATTACTATGGAAATCAGCTCCAACAGAATAGAAATAGTACAAAATAATGAAAACACTAATACATCTTTACACATTGTATTATTCATCTATCAATTACCTTTCCTTTTGTGCTATTCGCTCTTCCAGGTTAGGCTATTTTATAGTCATATTTCCCCCAATATTTACTCTTTATTTCTTTCCTAGATCTTGATCTCAAGAATTAACTAAAAAAGAATATTTAAAAGGTCATGTTGTCCTTTTCAGCACAAATCCAGAAGATAAGGCTGTTACTAAAGCATTTTCTAATTTTTTAAGTAAATGTTAAGGGGAACATTTGGCTCTCACATGAAAAGCTCTGCACAAACAGGTCAGATGCATTACAGGTGGCTGAACCAAAGTTCCTTTATCTTCCTTGCGGGAGCCCTCAATTTCCTGGAAGGGAGAATGGATTCCAAAGATGGCCAAAGTTTCTGACAGTTAAGAAAAAGGTCAGGGGCAAAGCTATCCCTGAGGTGGAATAAATGGAGGTTAAAGAGGGAAATTTAGACTTGATGAAAACAAAAAGGCTTCCTAAAAATGAGAGGTATCCCAAAGTCAGATGGATAGTAGGCCCTGTAAGCAAAGGCTGGCTGATTATTGACCACTTGTTGGCTGTGTTGGGGAACATCTTTCAGGTATATGTTTAAATTAGATGATCACAGGAATCGTTTTCAACTCTGAGATTTTATCATTCAGAGAATATAGATAATTATTTTTAGGCCTTAAGATTTAGAAACCCTGCTATTCTCTGGTGGATCCACACACTAGATAGAGCTTTAAGAAGACAATCTAAAAACAGAGAAGTGGGTAACTAACTAAAATGACTAGTGCTAAATAAAAGATAAAGATTTCTATGCATGTATCAATAAATAGCAATATGTGGGGCCAGGAAGACTAGTTTCAAGTCCATGTTTCAACACTATGGGAGTATGAGCGAATTCTTTTACCTCTTGGTGAATTGTCTTTTTTCAACTGCCTCAATTGCCTTTTATATTTCACACACACACACACACAAACACACACACACACACACACACACACACACACAGTGTGTGTGTGTGTGTGTGTGTGGTGTGTGTGAAGACAAGAGAGAAAGAAAGAGATGGATAGGCAGATTATTTATGGATCTCTTACTGTGTCCTAGACACATAGTAATGATATATGTATTATCTTTGTGTTGTTCAGTCATTTCAAGGACATCCAACTCTTTGTGATGCCTTTGGGGTTTTCTTGGCAGAGATAATGGAGTGGTTTGGCCATTTCCTTCTCCAGTTCATTTTATAGATGAGGAAATTGAGGCATACAGAGTTGAGCCACTTGCCAGGGTGACCCAGCTAAGTGTCTGAAGCCAGATTTGAACACGAAGATGAATCTTCCTTACTCTATTTCTCATGCTTTATCTACTGTGTCACTAAGCCACCCCATATACTACCTATGTGGATTATTATGAGGAAAGTATTATAGAAATAAAAGCCATTATAATCATACATTCAATTATATGTTAAACAGGTATAAGTATTTCCTCTCATTTTCTTTCTTCTTCATGCAACTCTTTTGTGCTTCCTATGCTCCTCAAGAGTTCCCTCAATTCATTTGAAACTGTTTTCATTCACATTAGGTATGGTGTGGTCCAAATCTCGTATTCCCCAGTGATCTTCCCTCTTACTCCTTGCTTCCACCCTCCCTTGTCTGTCATTGAGTACAAGAAACCTTAAGCTTATGTCTTACTTCCATGGCATTTCTGCCTAAGCTATTATAAGTGTGTGACTTGTGTTATTGAGAACAGATAACAGATATCGGTGCTTGAGTGTGCTACTCCCTACTCAAATTCCTATACAACACATATTGTTCAAATGCATTCTCTGGTCAAGACTGGAGATACAAAAACAGAATGGAACTAGTCCATGCTCTCCAGGAGTTTGCATCTTATTTTTTTTGCCAAGTTTTCCTTTTTAAAAGAGGTGAAAGTTATTCTCCAATCATCTCTTACTACATAATTTTCAACCATATCTTTGTTTTACTAGCCATATTTCTCTGAGTTATTAGCACATTTCTTGCTCTTCTAACCCTTCCAAATATCTTCCTTGTATCACCTGCTCTTGCACTGTTCTCCAAAGTGAAAAGATCTAATTATGCTCTCTTAGCTTGCAGGCTATGCATTTTGAGTTATGCTTTTCAGTGGAAGTGATAGCTTAAATCTCTAAGAATTCAACATTACTCACCCATTTCCACAAATATGGGTGTGTATGAGATACTCTCTAGGAATAGTCAGTGAACATGTAACAAAACAATTCAATTCAGTCCATTGGACCTCAGTTTCCTCAGTGATAAATTAATTATCTCAGATTTGGCTTCCTGCTTGAAATCCAGTAATCTTTTTATAAAACAAACCCCTCGCTAGCATCAATCTGAGTTTTTTTTGGTTTTGTTTTTGTTTGTTTTTTGGGGTACATCATGAAAATGAAGAGTCAATACAATTTCTCTTTGACAGAAAGGCAGCTAGCTAGGACAGTGGTTAGAGTGCTGAGTTTGAGGTTAGAAAAACTTGAGTTCAAACCTTACTTCATACACTTTTCTAGTTGTGTGACCTTAGGCAAATCACTTAACCTCCTTCTGCCTCAGTTTCTTCATCTATAAAATGGAGATAATAGCATCTACCTTTCAGGGTTGCTATAATGATCAAATGAAATAATATTTAAGTGCTTAGAACAGGATCGGGCATATAGGAGGCACTTGGCAAATGATTGTTTCCTTCTAACAACATTTCCATTATTTTTAACCAGACTGAGCCTTTCCCCAACTTTTCTCTAACTAGAATGTATTGTAGCATTCTGTCTTACACATATACACACTCTCATACATGAATATATGTGCATATTTTAAGAGGAATTCAACAATACATAATTATTTTCACTTTTATGTAAATATCAACAAATAGCATAGAATAATTTTTTGTTTATAAACAAAAACAAAAATACACACACACACATACACACACACACACACACACACATACACACATATATATATACACGTATGTATGTATATAAAGTTTATTAGAAAATATTGATGGAGTAAAGTATCCCAGTTTCTACAGAGTCTATTTCCCTGAATGGGTAAAATTACATAAAAAATTTGAGAACTCAAGATGGACCAAGGATAATCTAGCCCATGATTACAGATCTATCATTGTTTTTGCATTGTCACATCAGGGCAAAGAAAACAGAATTGAACAAATATTGCACTGGACATATAGTCCTTAAAAAGAATCAAGTGAGGGCTCCAACAATGAGGATAATCATGATTATGTGAATGTTTTACTTGGCCAACACTTCAACATTAACCCATTCCAGGTAATTTTATTCCCTCACCTTCAAATACTTCCTAGCATTCACTTAAATTTGGATTGTATGTGGTCCCAGCTAGATGAAGGCAGAAGGGCTCAGAAATGAGTTCAGGGAACCAAGGGTTCTGATTAAATCATCATTCTCAGTGTACTCTAAGGTACAAAAAGTGAATTTTAAGCCAATTCAATCCAACAAGCATTCATTAAGTGCCACACAAAACACTGTGCTAGATGTTGGAGACAAAAAATGAAGCTGTTCTGGCCTTCAAGGAGCTTATAATCCATTGCCAAAAACTATGCATCCAGATTAGAAAATATAAAATCAATGCAAATTAATTTAATGACTGTGCAAAGACCATGACCAAGCTTTTTGCTGAATTTTATAAACTTGGAGTGATTCACAAAACTCATTTGACAGTTTCAACTTGTTAGACTATATGACTCAGGATGGTCTAGTCAGGAAACAATATTTTTAAATCAGAAAAAAAGGAGATCTCGGAATTTCAAGACAGAAGTGGAATTACAAGGGATTTCCATCGGCTCTTAGTGTTATTCACCCCTTCCCCATTTTTAGCTCTGGTTCTCAATTCACTGATCTCTGATCCTGAGTTTCCCCTGCAAGCAGGTGGAAGGACACTGTTTACAGCACCCCTTTAACTGGCATCAAGCCAGCCTTACTCATTTTCCACAGCTGGCATCACAATAAACTCATTTTTAATGAATTGACCCCCATTACTTTCATTTTTACCAGCTCTAACAATTGAGAAATACAATTAAATACAATAGAAATAATATGTTCATATCTTTAAAGGCTCACACAATGTTTTCAGGAAGAGAGTGTGAATACTTTGAGTAAAGGAATGGATGGATTCTAATACATGTAAGAAGAAACCCTTCAGAGATGATTTAGAGACTTTATGAGAGACAAAGACAAAGAAAAGAGGCAGAGAGAACAGAGAAATATAAATAGCACTGGGACTTAGAAGGATTGAGTGTTTGAAAGAAAGGAGCACTCAATATGTACTCGTGAACCATTTATTAAGATCTACTAAGAACAAGGCACTGAATTAAAGCTTTGGGAAGATGTAAAGATATATGACATGGTCTCTGACCTTCTAGATGCTGTGGTCTAGTAGGGGATATAGATAAACAGCCTTAATATGGAATAAAAATTTTCATCTTTCTATTACTATTGTGTGGTAGAGGAGGAAAGAACACCCAAACCAATGAGAAGGAAAAATAAAAGTAACATAACTCTCCTCTAAGAGAAACTGAAATTCAAAGAAGAAGAGAGATGGCAAAGTATCAAATTGAGTAGAAACATACTCATTTCATGCTTAGCTTGACTATATAATTATATAGTTATAGATAGATATAGTGTGATATATCCATCACACTATTAATGAGGTACCAAATAATCAAGTCCTGAATAATTCGAAGATGGCCAGTTGCTATTGTCTAAACATTATACAGAACTGGCCATTTTTCCAGACTTCCTTCAAGTTCTGGGTGGACATTTTCAATGTCTAAATGAGCTTATTGACTTCCCAGGACAAGGTTCTTATCAAGTTAGTGGATAATAATGCCATTTGGTGGTTAAAAGGAGAAGATAGTAAAAGATGTATGGACCAAGTGCCATCAGAATTTGAAGGAGGGACATATCCCTTTCTGTTAGACTATCAGGAAAGAGGAGGAGTATTTGAACTAGACTTTGAAAAATAGTTAAGATTTCAATGACTAATGATTGGGATATGTCTTGGCAGATGAGATCCCAGGCATAAGGAATGTATTTATAGAGAAGGCAGAAAAACAGAAAAGGAATTTGGAAGGTACTGTGGTATATAGCTCTGGATTTGGAGTTACATGACCTGGTTTCAAATCTCTGCATTGCCAGATATTTCTGTGACTTTGGGTTAGATACTTAGCTTCTCTGGACCTTGGCTTCCTTATCTATAAAATATTTATATTTATTATTATTATTATTATTTATAAAATATAAAAGTTAAATCAGATGCTTCTGAAGTTTCTTTCAGCCCTAACCCTATGATCCTATAATATTGGGCTAATTTCCAGTTGGGATGAACCATTGAAGGTGGGAATCCCATCACATTTGACAAGGATAGAAGAGCAATTGGCAATCTGATTATGGAGGAGGCTCTTCTCCCTTGCCTACCAATTTCAAGAGTTTCAACTTAATTCAGTAGTCAATAGTGAATCATTGGAGACTTTTCAGCAGGGAAGGGGAAGGAAAGAGATTGTGATCAAAGTTGTGTATTAGGGGGACTAATTACTGTGTGGATTACTTAGCAGATACTGTAATGGATACTACTGCTTTGTACAGGAAAGTTAGAGAGAGGACATATTGGAGATAAGGACATCGGTCAGACAGATATTGGAATACTGTGTGCAAAAGATCATCAGATTTGAACTGAGAAGGTAGTTATGGGGGTGGTAAGGAAGATATAGATGTGAGGTTATCTAATAATTACACTTCAAGGGAAATTAGAGAATTCTATATATTGAAGGAGCAAAAGGAAGAATGAGCTGTATCAAAGCAGGAAAGAAAGGAGGGATTTACCCTATTTACTTATTCATTCATTCAAACAATATTGATTAAGTACCTAATAAATGATTTGCACTATTCTAGACCCCAGGAGAAGATACACAAATCAGTAAACTGCACATCCATGACCTTCTGATGGGATTGGCTTTATGACATTCTAGGTTCTTCATTTTTTTGTGTGTCTTGGGCTCCTTTAGCAATCAGTCTGATGAAGACTAGAGACATTTTTATTTTTAAGAATTTTTAAATGCATAATATACAACACACAGGATTATAAAGAAAATCATTTATGTTTAAATGCAATATTTGAAGTATTTTTTTAATAAGATCATAAACCTGAGGTTAAGAACTCCTAAAAATCGATAGGTTAAGGGTTTGTGATGACTATGGATAAAGACAGCAATTGTAGGGAATGGATAAGATATACATGAGATATTGAGAAAACTGATTTTATTATATTCTGAAGACTGAGTGATGTGACCTAGGAAGAGAAATCATCTTAGGAACTGTAAAATTCAGGAGCAGGACTATTTTAGTCACTTTTAGGATGGGAGATTTCCCATGGATTTTGAGTAGCAAATATCTGAATAAAAGTAGCTAAAAACTACATTACAAAGGACTGCAATAATTTAAAATGAAAGATGATCCATTAGGTGTGTCCTTAAGTCCACATTAATGTCATAGATTTTAAGATGGACCTTAGAGGCCATTTTGTCCAGCCCCCATATTTTACATATGTGAGGCCCAAGAAAGCAAAATGCTTTGGCCAGGATCATATAGCTGGGATTTGAACTAAGGCTTCAGACTCCAAATCCAGCTCTTTGGGAGCTTGTTATACAAACTAATAAGGTAATCAACTAGCAGATATTTGGAAAAGAACAAGCTATTTATGTATCTATAAGTAGTCTGGAACCATTTAGTTACATAGAAAAAGTTAATATGGTTTATTTTGAAAACATTCTTCTAGATTAATTAAAGTTAGTTATCCGAGTTCACCTCCTCTCTTCATATCTTTGTACAGGCAGCCCGTCATGTCTGAATGCATTCTCTCTTCACCTCTGCCTCTGATAATCCCTAACTTACTTCAAGGCTATGGTCATGGGCTAAGTTTTTGTTGTTCATCCTTCTTTCTCCAAAAAATGAAATCAGGAAGGTGATGCCATGTAATGCATATAAATTGGAGTTAAGTGAGGAGGGGCTGTCCAAGATCACCTGCTTCATTTCCCCCTCTAGGGGGAAAATGTAGGTCCAGTGGCTAGATATAGATTAGAACTGGAGATATCCTGGATAAAATTAGAGACCTTGGCCTTTTTAAGCTAAGGTCATCAATAGCTCTCAGTATGCCTGAGGTTATTCCTATTTAAGGAATAGGACTAGATAGAAATTGAGGTAAAGAATGACCTCTTTCACCTAATTCCCACTTCACCCTACCCCCCACCAAAAAACAAAACAAAACAAACAAAAAAAAAACAACCCTAAATAAATAAATAAGCCCATTTCCTAATCCCAAGAGTTATGGTTCTCTTTCCTTCCTCAAATGATCATTTGTGTGCCCTTCTGTGTATATGTTATATTCCCTCCAACATATACCTCCAAGAGAATGTTGTGTCTTAAATTCAAGGGACTGTTTCATTTTTATCTGTCTTCCTAGGAATAAGCACAGTGCCTGTCACATAAAAGATGCTTAGTGAACCTTTGTTGAATTAAAGTGAATTGGACTGGTCCAGAAGTCCCATTATTCTCCTAGCACTTCAGTTTCCATATGTTCTTAAAAGAAACAAACTGCCTTCCTTTCCCAAATTCCTTTAATTCAGACTCCTCACTAATTAAGACAAGCCAGAAGATATTTTCTACAGAAAAACCTTAAGTTCTTCCGATTTTTTGATTTGTCCAGGAAAGGAGGTCCAGATATAAGGTTTTAGAAGGAAGAAAAAAAAAATCTTTTAAAGATGGCTGAGCTTTTTACAGATTTTTATGACCCAAAAGACTATGTGTAGACCTAATGATATTTGAAAACTATTGGCAAGATCAAATTATTATGTCTCTTTTACCAAATTCAAATTTACCAGATTCCAATTACTAATGTGATCTATTTTAGCACATTATACATTTAAGACACTTTTTCATAGAGTGGGAGAAAAAAGACAGCCCCCCCCCTCCAAAAAAAAAAAAAAAAGAACAAAAGCTAGGGTAGAAATTCACATATTTTAATCAGATCTTTTTATTTTTCCTCTGTGAACCCTTGAGTTTTCAAGGTTGTAAGTTCCTTGTCTCCGGTTGTCAAATATCTGAGTTAAATTATATTCCTCAAACTAAGGTCCCTTCCAACTCTCAAGTTCTCTTCTATTTTCAGAATCATATACAAAGAGTTAGAAAAAATAGAAGATGCCTGATAATCTAATGCTGTAACTTTACAAATAAGTAAAGTGAGGTCCAGAGAGGTAAAATTATCAGTCCAAAGTCATGTCACCAAGGTAGGATTCTCTATTTTATTCTATTCTAGATCATTTAAGTAACTATTGTGTTTAAAGCATTGTCCTAGACCCAGACACTGGCCTAGTTTCTATTTGAACCCATTTCTTTTAGATGATCAGATTAGACTTTGCCTCCTATATCCCTTTTCCCTTATAGACAAACCTTTTTTCACATTCAATAGGCTAAACTCTGGTTAGCTTCGTAGGCACTAATAGATGTGACAGAGAGAAGGGACTTTAGAACTTTTTGAATCCAAAGCTTTCTTATTATAAATGAGATAAGCAAGACCCAGAGAGTTCATGTGACTTGCCTCAGTTCAGCCAACACTAGAAGCATAACAAATCCATGATCAACAGGTACTTTTCAATTACCTTGAGATAAGTAAAAGGTACTTCTCTGAAAGAAAGAGACAGGAATGAATGCAATATAAATCACCCAAGCCTTTGGCTTGAAACTTTTTTTATTAGCTAAAACTTTTATTAATAAAAGAAGATTAAAAACGTATTAAGAGTTCAATATTTTAAAGCATCACCCTTAGGAAATAGGCATATGGATACCAGTGTTGGCTATAATTATATATAGTATTTCACACAGGCCCTCACGTTTTCCTAAGCTCAAAATATAGGGGCTGTGATTGAAGCTTCTCAGGTGTAATAATTTAGTAG
The DNA here is from genome assembly GCF_048593235.1 of Sminthopsis crassicaudata. Taxonomy (NCBI): domain Eukaryota; kingdom Metazoa; phylum Chordata; class Mammalia; order Dasyuromorphia; family Dasyuridae; genus Sminthopsis; species Sminthopsis crassicaudata. Next base: position 31,550,433 of record NC_133621.1, on the reverse strand, counting down.
GGCCATTGCGAATGGCATCCTCTGAAGTCCTCTACAATTCATGTAAGTTATCATCAAATCATAGATTTGCAGTGCAAGGAACCTAAGAGTGTATGTAGTACCCATTTTATTTTACAGATAAGGAAACTGATAACATGAATTGTCCAGTGATGGTAAGCCACAGAGCTAATATTGGATCCCAAATTTCCTGACTCCAAATATAAAATTCCCATACTTCCCACTGTCTGTGCTGTCTAGGGACAAAGATATTATATGTTAAGTTTGGGATAAAGGACTATGTAATAATCTGTGATTGTTTGAGGGGAGTGTAGGGGTTTCCTTATGGAACAATTTCTGACTTTCTGGTTTCCTTTTGGGTAAGGGGGACTTCTGTTACATGTCTGCAAAGGAACATTAGGAAAAATTATAATAGCTGCATGGATGATCATCATTGCTCTTGGTTCCATGAGGTGTCACTCTTGACCCTATAGAAGACATGCAGTCTTATTCTATAACCCTGACCCACCTGTTTCTGCTGTAGATCTAAATCTAGAAATCTACTCAAACCTTGAAGGAACTCATAGAATCCTGACATCCCAGAGTGGAAAGGACTTCATAGGCCATCTTTTTTTTTCTTCAATCTATTTACTAAGACTTCATGAATGAAAATTGAGCCTGAATTAATATTTTTGACTAAGTCAAAGTGCTTACATTTTTCATCTATTTATGTAGTTCAGTAAAAGATACTGGAACTGAGAGACTTGGGGTGAGCAATTAATTAGCACTGCCATTTCAATGAACAAACCTTTATTAAGGTACTATTTCTGATGGATGGCTGAAGAAAATAATACAAAGCTAAGGTATCCAGCCCTCAAAGAGTTTAAATTTACTTAGAGGGTTATAACAGTTCACCAACAAATAAATACATACACCCATGCATATATACATACATACACAAATGAATAAATGAATGAATGGATTAATGAATGAATAGCATAGTAGAGATAGTACCTAGTAGACAATAGCTGGGAAAATCAAGAAAAGTCTCTTGTAGAGATGAAAGTTGAGCTGACCTTGGAAAATAATTAGAGACTTGAACAGGTGGAGATGAGGAGAAAGTAGAGTGCACGTATAGGCCCTAACCTGCAAAGATACAGAGGCTTAGTTATTAATATTACATACAACAGACAACAGTTAAGTCAGTGTGGCCAGGGCATTGAGTTAGGGAGAGAGAATTTTATGTACTTCACTTCCTGGGCCTCAATTTTCTAGTTTTTTCAACTGTTTTCAACTGACCAACAGTCTCAAACAAAATCAGAGAAAGTGCCTTCGTATTCTGGATTCTGAATGGGTCAGCCATTCAGAGTCTGGCAAAGTCTCAGCTGCCAGCCACTAGTTACCTAAGCTAATGCAGGACTGATGCTATCTAGATATGCAATCAATCCTATGGGACATTTCAGGAAACAGATCATCAGTAGAAAGGAATGGCTTCTGAAAATGATCAAGATAAGGTAGGTGCAGAAATGAGATGCATCAACTAAACAAATGGAACAAATATAAGCAGATCTTTAATGAGTTATTAAAAATTAAAAAAAAAGAAACAGAGATAAATCAATAATCAATACAATTTATTAAGTACCAACTGTGTGCCAGACATCATTCTAAAGTCCTAGAGATACAAAGTCAAAAGTTGATCCACCACAACTAGCTTATAGTCTAGTAAGGGAAACAACATTCAAAGAGCTATATATAAATAAGCTATGTACAGGAAAAATTAGATAGGGAAGACTCTAGAATTAAGGAAGATCAGGCTAGAAGTTTCAATTTTAACTGGGACCTTTAGGAAGTCAAGAAGACCAGGATGAGGAGATGGTGACCATAAATATAGAAGAAAAAGTGAATTGGGAATGAATGGACAAATGAAGAAACTTGATGAAGAGTTGGGGTTATTGATGAAAAGATTGTGGCATTTTATGCACTGAAATCCATTTATTTAAATGTAACAAGTTGCAAAGAAAGTTTAATTTGTTGTTGTTTAGTGCTTTCTTAAACATGTAAAGAACGTGTAATTTCATCCACATAAGTATTTCTTGCAAGACTGTAGTTGATTAATCCATCAACAAGCATTTATTATATACCTCCAACATTTCCAGCAGTGTGAAAAGATCTGGATACACAAAAATAAAAATTAAACAATCCCTGCCCTTAAAAAACTCACATTCTAAAATAATGCAAATCACAATCTATCCACATGACTCTTATACATATTCTCCAATATATCATCCATGGGCCAGTACATCCAAAATGTTGGGGACTTTCTTCTACATAACTTAATAATTCATGAAGTTGAGCACATCATGGTGACTGTCTACTAATCATTCCTCACTTTTACTATCTGATCACTTCATTTCTGTTTCTGGTCATATATTTCTTTGACCTTTTCTTTGTCAATTTCTTGGTAGTAATATTAGTTAGGATTTTCTTCCAAAATATTTACTATACTCCTTTTTCCAATAGCTTAATAATCAATCCCTCAATAACTTCAAAATTTTGTTGCTTTTTGGGTTGATCTCCTCTATGTATACTAGATCTGGTCCAGCTCTTCTTTCTACCTTTTTCTCCTTTAGTTGCATTCGGATATCCTCATATATAACCCCAGAGAAGATAATGTTGTTATATTCCAAATATGACGAATCTTTTGTTACTGATGAAAGATTAGTTATGAAAATATTTAAAGATATATATATATATATATATATGCATATATATATGTAAAGTATATATGTATGTATTTATACACACACATATCAACACGTACACACACACACACACACACACACACACACACACACACTTCCCATTTTTGTCCTCTAAGTTTCATCCTTAAATATCCTCAGGATAATTTCTCTTGATTAGATCTCTCACCAAACTTTATCTTCTTTTCTTTTTCTCTCCAGATTCTCACTATTTTCTGAAGTGATATTGCTCATAATGTCTCACCAACCTTTTTTTTTTTTTCCATGAACTTATGTTCTAAGGTTATTGTTCTCGAATATCATCAATTTCTACTTGACTGTGATTTCTAGGTTCTCTTGGTCTCCTTTTTAGGGTAATTTATTTTTTTTGTTTGTTTTTTTAGAAAATGGTCATAGTATCTATTGATGTTGGTTCTTTGATCATTTGTCCATATCATTTATTTATTTAAACAGATCAAGTTGGAACTGGTTTTTTAATCAAATGTTATATCTTCTCTCTCTCTTTTTTTTAGTATTTTATTTCAGTAATGAATTTTATCTTTGTTGTAATAAATCAGTGGTCTGAATGTACAAAGACAGCTTATTTGGAAATGAGTCATTCATGAGTAACCAGTTTTCTAATTTGTTAGAGAAATAGTCCATTTATTTTTGGTTTTAAGTGATGTTATTTGGTGCTTTCCATAGCCTGCACTTCCCAACCCCCTTCTTGAAGATTTATGGATATACAGCTTCTGCAATATACAAGTCTTTGACCTAATGTGTTTCTAAACACTGAGTTACATTTTTCAACAACATATTTTATTGGTTTGAAATCAAATGTTTATATAAAATCTATTTTATAAAGTAAGGGCAATTGGTATATTTCCTATCCAGATCAGGGTCATATTGAAAAGTCTTGAGAGAGTAATTGAAACCCAAGGAATCAAATGTCTTCCTCTGTCCCTTCTCTATCATTTTACCCACTGTCAAAGCTGGGTCAAGCTTGTAAAGTTATATTCAGAGCACTGGGAAGTCATGCCTAAGCCTGAAATTGATTAGGAATAGAGATGAGAAGCCCTTGATATATTAAACTAGTCATTGAATCTCCATAGAACTCCCTCATTAAAGTCGACCAGGCTTTTTCTAGGCTTGTTGAGAAACAAAATTTTAATAGAAGTTGTCATGTTTCCTTTGTCCTCATCAAACAGGGACCAAAAGTTGGGTAAAGAGGGATACACAGTGAAAAGATTGGTGAATTAGTGTCTTTTTTTTGAAAAACAGGCTCAAAACAGTTGTAGCTCTATCATTTCCATTGGTATAAGGAACTTGCAATGTGGAAACTCCCTTTAATAATAAATCACTTGAATAAGTGACTTGTCCATATTCTCAATCAAATATGTGACAACAGTAAAATTTGATCCTAATTTTCCTGACTTTTTTTTGGAGAGCATTAAATTTTGGGTTATTGTCGTAGTTATTTGCCTTTCATTTTTGAAGAGGACTAATGACATTATGAGAGTGATATCATTTTTTTAAATTTCTTAATTAATTTTATAATTATAATTTTTTGACAGTACACATGAGAATGATATCTTGACTTGCACATGCATTGGATTTCAGTGAGCCAAAGCTGCACAAAGTGATCAGCCTCACTCTCTCTTCCAGAGAGTGGCAAGACAAAGGTCAAGGTAGCGGTTGATGGCCCAGGATGCAGTGGGTAACTTGGGTCTTTTTAAACCAAAGTCTTTCCTGAGTTTCAGGATGTGTGAGGCATCGTTAGAAAAAGACTACCCCATAAATTCAACAAGGAAAGACAAAAGTGAGAGACTTGGGGATGAGTCTGACAAATTAGAATCTGGCTTTGCCTGGAAAGTAGGCATTGAGTGCAAGGAGACTATGGGTAGGAGAGTTACCTGAGTTACAAATGTTAATTAATGGCATAGTTTTCAATCTAGTTCTAGGGGAAGGTAGGTTAACTTCAGGAGAAGCCAGGAGAGATGGATTGAAAAAACTACAAAATTTCCCTGAAAAGTGGAATTATATGAAATACGAACTTGGCATTTTAGAAAATATACATGACCTGTTGATAAGATCAAAAAAGAGAAAATGGGCAAAATGGAAAGAGGCTTTCTACAAATGGAAGTACATCATATAGAATACATTGCGGATATTCTGATTACCGAAAAGATCAGGAACCAAAATCCTCAGGATAATACCGACCATAACGATAGACAGAGATCATAAATAATTTTGAAACCTTAGTGACTTTCCTTTACTTTTTGTTCAGGTAGACAAGGATGTAGAGGTCACTAAAAAAAAAAAATGCCCTCTTTCCCCACAGAAGAGATATATGATTGTTTGTGCCTCTTTGTTTATCATTGCATTGCCCATTGCATTTGTTCTCTTTCCACTATTCTCCATTCCCTTAAAAACATGAAAAATGGAGTAATAGGGCTACGGTCAGAGGGAGGCCAGTAAAACCAAAGGGCTACTCTTCCCTATGTCCCCTCCCCGCTTTCCCCAATTACAAATGATTCTGAAAGCCGAGTCTGGTATTGTATATTTCATTTCCAATGATTGTACAACAGCTGTATAATCGATGTTGTTGAAGGTATGAGAGTTGCTCAGAGTGTAGCATAAATGTCCACAGTGCGATGCAAACATGAATAAGAATGGCCCTGACTGCATAGTAATTGGTATTATTACTGGAGTGAATGGGAAAGCCACATATGGATGAATGGGTGGGGCTGTGAAAGGGTGCAGCATGAGAGACTAATGGTAGCTTTTATTTTCCGTTATAGATGCCTTTTCTTTCAAATAACCAGCCAGAGGCAGTAGAGGGGGAAAAAAAAATAAAAAAAAAAAAAAAGATAAGAGGGAGTGCAGTGGGAAACAGTGAAGCTATTTACCCACTCTACTAAATCATGCCATTTCCCCTCTGTCAATGCACACTCTTTTATTAATTACAATATGAAACCACATCTACCCTCCCCCCAAAAAATGACTCCCAATTACAAGGAAGCAGAAGGGGGATGGGTTAGGAAGATGGAAGAGTAAAGGAGAAGGAGGAGCAGGAGGAGGAGGAGGAGGAGGAAAAGAAGAAGGAGGAGGAGGAGGAGGAGGAGGGCAGCCACCTCAGGTTCAAAGAAGCTAATCATATAAAATATAAGCCTTCAAGTCTGTGCTTCAGCTATTAGGAGGAAATAGCACAGTTCATTCCTTTTTCCATGATTCAACCCAGCATGGGTGAAGCTTCAAAATGGGAAGCAAAGGTTTCCAAAAGGGACTTCTAGGCAAGAATTGAGCTTTCAGGGTAAATGAATGACAGAATGGTTCTTTTCTTCTCTCCAGAAAAGTCTTGTTTTTGTGTACCCTTCCCCATATTTTTACACCCCACATTTCTAGGCTGCACGCACACACCCACCGCAAAGCAAAGTGGGAGATTGGTGGTAAGGAGAATTATTTGCTTTCAGATACTCAGAACATGTATTGATGACATCTCCGGAACTCTGGAAAGTCAAGAGAAGACAATTCAGCCTTGGAGCTAAAAGTGGCCGGCCACTAATGACGTCGAGAGACAAATTGGACAACTTTCTAGTTAGGAGATGGCAAAATCATTTTGACACTGAGCTGATTGTAATCTTTTCTGTGATATGGGTGAAAGCAAGAGTTTGATGATTACATCACAAATGTGCCCGATGCCCTATGCCCAGTGTTTGTCATGCTCTAATTCTGTGTGCCATCTCAAATATAGCTTTGTGATATCTCAGTCTCTGTCCATCTCCTGATTATAGCATTTTCCCCCACTAGAAATAATTTCTCTAAAGTAATAAACAATGCACTGCATAATGCCAAGTTAAAAATTCTTAGAAATAAATGCAGGGAAATTAGTTACAATTATTCACAGAGTTCTTGAAAATGGTAGCACCCGAGAAGAAAGCGAGGTCACTTTCTCTTCCTTTTTTCGAAGACCATCTTTGTTTACTTCATCCCCAAGTATGGAGAGATTACATGAAACATTTGCATAGGATAACTAACATATACCACATCATTTGCACGTCTGCAAGTACACGTGAGTAACCGTAATTACACGTGACACCAATTACTCTATTACTTTGTATTAAATTATAATGGAAAATTCCACTAGAGAATTGAAGCCTAATTGCATCTTAATTTGCATAATTTTGCATATTAATTACATCTCAGATGAATAATAAATTTCAGCAGATTTTTAATTTATGCATAGACACAAAAACAAGTGGAGAAATAATTTAGAAAAAAAAATACCAGCAACTATTACTTAGGGCATTCAACTAATTTTGCTTAGTTTAGCAAAACAAAACTTGGTTTGTTTAATATAGCATCTTTAGGCTGATTGCTGTTTATTGCACAATATGTCAGTCTTGAAGCCAAGGCAGAGGCATGGCTCTTTTTAATAATAATAAAAAAAAAAACTGTTCAATTACAGCATTTCAAGTTTGGGGATTTTTATTTTTCGATAAAACTGTCTCGGGGATAACATCATTTAGTTGGGAACATCTTTAATTGTGATACATTTTTTATTGAGCCTTTATTCCTATTGTAGTTATTTTCAATGCTGTGTATTATAACCATACAAACACACACACACACACACACACACACACACACACACACACACAATGGGAATATTCCTCAAAAGTCTTACCATAAAGGGAGAGGACTTCTCTCAAACCAACTCATTTTGAATCCACCTAAGATTGTTCTATAATTTTGAAGGGAAAAAAAAAAATCAAACCAAGAAATTTCAGAGTGTTTTTTTTTGTTATTGTTGTTATTGCATTTTCATTGAGATAAAATAATTTTGATTTCCTAATAATTTTCTTTGAATTTTCCCATTTCTTGTCTTGTTCCATCAAATCCGAACTCCTTTTAGCTGCACATTCTAATGTCCACACTGGCTTTGATACTAACCATCTCCATGTTACCGCCTATATTTCTGTGATTAATTAAAGCATTTTAATCCCATTGCTACATGTAGTTTGCGATTCATAAAGAACCAAAGACTTAAACATTTCACAGAAAAAACACCTCAAACCTCTGCATTCCGATCCAAAGGGATCCCTGTTCCCAGATACTGCTCCCTATCCCGATGCAAGCAGACTTGCTTCCACCAAGTCTAATGCTATGATCATCTGCCAAATGATACAAAAGGAGAGGATGACAACATTCTAATAAATCAGGAAACTGTCAAGATTAATAATCTTAGTCGTCATCTGTTTTCATTTAAGAGCCCTACCAGCCATGCACATTCTCCAGCCGGTTTTGTCATTCTCTGGGTACAGAAAATGGACCCGAGCCAGCTTGGTGCTGTGTAGCCTCTGAGAGACCACTCTATATATCTTTGATCACATTAGCCAGCATTGCCCAATTGTGCTGCTTGGGAAGACTGTAAACAAGGATTCTTCCCAGCATATGTCCCTGATCATTGTTAGCCTGTTCCACAATGACTGGGGATCATAACTAAAGATGCCATAGCATGTTGGTCATATGGCCTTCCCTTCCTGCTTTTTGCTGTTGACGTGAGAAAAGTTTTCCTCCTCTTCTTAAAACATATCCCGACCCCTACAATAAGCAATGCTTCCTTTATTATGAACATTTCTGCGGGGAACTTGGTTCTATTTTGGCCACTATCACGGTGGGTTTCTGCCTTACCCACCTCAAAATTCCATGCTGGATATCCTTCCTGGGGTTCCAATGTACTAGAAGCTGAAAAGTATTAGAACTCAGAAACAGAATCATCTGGAGCCCAAAACCTCCTTATCTCTTACTTTCTGATCATCCTAGTTAGCAGGTTTCATGTCAGCCAGAGAGAATCATGTAGGATGAATCCATTCAAGGACCCAATCCTCCCAACATTTAAACAATGGTTCTCTCTTGTGGTCAGTGCCTAGTACTGCAGTTTGAGAATGGAAGGAATTATATCTCCTATCTAGAAGCTAAATTGGATTATCTCACCACTTTCTACTTCCCTTTTCTTTCCAGATGCATTCCCAAGATCTTTGAGTGTCAGTTCACTCTTCTACGGTCTACCAATTTTACCTAGTTTGCCTTAGAAAGAAAGGTCAAGTAGAGGTAACTATATATCACATTTGATAAAGCTCTCCCTTTAAACATGGTATTCAGATTTTAGGCAAATCACCTTTTTGAGGTATATAAGAAATTCAGAGAAATAAGGTCTGAACTTATGTCCCGTTGGAGAACTTAGGAATAGAGGAAAGTAGCTTGACATAGTGGAAATGACATTTGTTCTACAGCTAGAAAACCTGAGTGTGAATCTTGACCATATTAGTTTATTCTCTCTGTTACTTTAGCTCCTGGGACGAAAATGCTCCAGAACCTCAGCTCCTTTATTTACAAAAAAGAGGGAATTTGGACTAGATGGGGTCTGGGATTGCTTTTAGTTCCAAAAATATGATCCTATGGTCTCAATTTTTAAAATCAATTTTGGATTTCAGTATTTCTGGTGTTAATGGAGAGACAACATAATAGAGTGGACAGTCTTGGATTTAGAATCAAGAACTGAATTCAACTTTATACCTCACCCCTACCACCCATTTTCACTAGCTTTATGACTATGGGCAAGTTGCTTAAGTTTTTCAACATAGTAGCCCTAAATCTTACTTCACAGGGTTTTTGCCAGACTCAATAAGGTAAAGAAGTTTTATATATAAAAGAATTAATTGTTTTCATCTCTCTTAGAAAGATGAAAATATTAGTGGAAGACACTACCTAGTCCTTCTTCCTGGAATCACTTAGTTTTCAAAACCTACCTCATTAAAAAAAAAAAGAATAAAATGATATAAAACCAGTTGTTTGGAGTTGTATTTTCTGAGCACTTCTGATACATGTTTGAAAAGGTTTATTTTTTGAAAAAGATCTTTTTTTTAAAAGGAATCATCTTACATTCTCCAAATTATCATTCTTGAGTGAGAGTGTGTGTGTGTGTGTGTGTGTGTGTGTGTGTGTGTGTGTGTATATCTTTTCCTCCTATAACCAACCTGCTAATGCTTTCTTCTTGTGTTAAGTTGCATTGTGGATAGTAAGAGCAAAGAGATGTCCCTGAAGTAGAATTTTTCTTCCATCATGTTTAATGTAGAGGTAGCGCCTGTTAGTAACAGAGATGAATAAACTGCTTCTGTGGTCAAATGAGTATAAATATCTGGAAATGGTGATGGCCAAACATTGGAAGATTGATGGGATATTTTTGAGCTTCACTTCCGAATTCTGAGCAATAAAAATGTCAGCTTTAAATCCCACTTTAAGAATACTGAATTCTGTTTTTGTTTGTTTGTTTGTTTGTTTTTTGTAAAGAATGGAAAAACTCTATGTTCATCAGGGCAATTTTTTTAGATAGAAGGTTCTTAATTCTTGAGTCATGGATTTGGTTGTTTGGTGAAGCCTTTGGAGGAACTCTTTTCAGATTAAAACTTAGGGCTCTTCTTAATCATTGAAGGAAATATACAATTATTTTTAGAAGATAGTAAAAATACAGTTGTATTGAAATTTATGTACACACTCTGTAGTAGTCCATGGACTCCAGATTAAAATCCCCTGTTTTAGTGTACCATCCTTATTGTTCAATGATGATTTTATTCCTTTCAAAATTCTACATGCAAATGAACTTCTGAGTAGTAACTGTTCTCTAATGAATGGGGCATACTCAAAAAAGTACTTTGCTGATCTGAACCATTTTACATGCATGGGGCTAGGATATAGTTATGTCTTTGATGGTAACAATCCATGAAGTAATGATATACACATCCATGATAGCAAGTAAAATGGTAAAGAAGAAGTCATTTATTGGATAAAACGAGAAGAGAAGGAAGTTGAGCAGGTATATATAGAAGCCCATCTCCTGAGTTCTTGTGCTTCAGGTATCCTCCTCCCTATCTGACTTAGAACTCCCACAGGCTTGATTGTATTGAGAATGGAGGCTAAAGTTCTAGTTATCTCTCAGTAATAAAAACTTCCAGGACAACACAGGTAACAACACCGCAAATAATCCTTCATTTTCTTTGAAAAGGAAGATCCCTAGAGCTTTTTTGTATAAACAAGTGGAATACCATCTGAAACTTAGATCAGATCATCCAGCTCAGTCAATTCAGAAGAATGCTACATGCAAGAGATACAAATATATTCAATCTTTCTCATTGTAGCATAAATACTGAAGTAAAAAATCTTTACAATTTCTAGAAGATAGTAGGGGATTAATTAATAAATATTTGTTGATGGATAGATTGTAAACCTTGATTGATGTATTCTGCTATTGTGTTACTCCTTTGGGCGTTTTTTACATGGGGGAAGAGATTAAGATCCTTCTTCATCACAGAGGAAAAAGATAGGATCAAATGGGCAGGAGATTTAAAAATAAACAAAGCAAATTCGAACTTGGACTTGATATGAATCCAATATTTTGCTCATATTTTGAATTTGCTTAGATACATACATGTTTGTACACTTTGCCCCATTAGAAGTTGATTTCTTAAGGATGGACACTATTTCATTTTTGACTTTGGACCTACAGAACAATGATTGGTAAATAAATATTTATTCCATTGTATTTTATTGTATTGCTATAGAATAATAGAATAGAATAATAAGAGATAATCATATCTAAAATGGAAATGAACTGCTTTAGGAGCAGATTTCCTGGCCTTTAAGGTCTTCACAAAAAGGTTGGATTACTACATTCCAGGTGCAGTATAAGCCATATTAGTCAATGTTTGAATATATGGCATTTATAATCTCTTTCAACTTGGAAATTCTGTGGCTCCCTCGAAAATATGGCTACCATCATAATTGATATCAATGTAGGACACAAGGCTATATTAGTAAATTTGAGACATCACTTCTACTGATTCCTTTGATCCCATTGCTCCTTTCTTTTGAAATTCTCCACAGTTTCCAGAAGGAATAATCAGTGAATTGGTTGACCAACAAACTGACCTCTATCTAAAAACCTGAAGCAATTCAAATCTCATTTCCCCATAGTTTTTAAAAATCTTACATGAAAAGCAAGATTCCATTCATAGGACAAATTCCTCCTCAAATATTCATAATCCTTTGTACCTTCATTCTCATTATCTCACTATCACACTCAATATTTGTATTCTTATTTTTTTAAACATTCCCCCAATCAGATTCTAAGCTCTTTGAGGACATGATCAGCCATTTTTTATTCTCCTCTGTTTCTTTGTACCTAATTGAAAACTAAATCCTGCATTGGAAAAGTGAGATGTATACCCAAAGTTACAAAGCTCTCAAGGAGAAAAACCAGGCTCTAACTGGGGAACTAGGAAGCTAAATGCAGCACTTTCTGCTTTAACATATTGCCTCAATTAATAAATGTTTGCTGAACTAAAAACTTTTAAAAATATACTCACATCATATATTCTCTCTTTGATTTTTCCAATGACTGAATGAAGAAGATAGGAAAAAGTCTTAACCCAATTTGAGAGATGAAGTCATTGAGCTTTAGGCTGTCAACTTCTTGAAGGCAAGCACATTTCATATTTCCCTTTTGGACCTACAGAACAACGATCAGAGCATAGCTGTTCCTTAATAAGTTATATTAAGTTAATAAGTTTTATTAAGTTCCTTAATAATTTTGTTTTGTTATATTATGTTGCTGTGTTGTACTCTGTTATATTGAACTATATTACCTCTGAGTGCATTGAATGAAAACTGAACAGAAAAAATGAAATGGGACAAAAGAATACTTAAACTCTAGGCACATATTGTTTTACTTCCTACAAATACTATAACTCTTACTGGGAAAAGGCATGATTGGGGCTCAAATAATCGTTCAACAAAAGGTTATTTTTTTTTTCTGCTATATTGGAGCGAATGAGGAGCCTGAGAGAGGGATGAGATAATTTCTTTTTCCCAAAGAACCTCTGCATCAGTTTCAAAAATAATAAGTCCAAAACCGTTAGCTCTAAAACTTCATAAAAATTAAATACTGAACAGAAAGATTAAGGAGAAGAAGATGGGGCCATGCTTTGATTCCATATTGACATCAAAATTAGGGAGCTAAATCTGCTTTAAACATTGTCTTCCTGGGAATGTAGTGGGCACCAAGGGCCTTGGTGCTGGGAATGGGATGCTAGATTCAAAAATTAAGAGATGATTCCTGTTTTGGGTAGTTACGATTTTCCTAGTCAAGCTTTGGATCTGAAACTGTTTGATTTTGTCTTCATTTCTTTTAAATGAAACGACAAGAATAAATTAGGTAAAACCTGAAGAAAGCTTTTCTTCTCATCAGGCTGATATAGGCGCTGAGCACAAGGAATGGACTAAAAGCCCGGCTGATTCATTCCTGGCAGCTTCAGTTTGGGGGTGAGCACGCTGCATACCAGCCTGTTTTCCTCCCATCTTCTGGATAAAAAAGACTGTTTAAAAACTGGACTAAAATTTTCAAAAACACCTTAAAAAGATTCCATTACTTAAAGTGATTTGGATAATTGTGTTCAATGGTAGCCATTATTTAAAAATATAATTAGTTGCTGAACTCAGAGAAGGAGGGAAATTTCTGCAGGTGTTTCTCATTATTTGCTATGCATACAAAATATCTGCATAAATTACCATTATTATTCCAATGTATACTAAGAGACAATAAGGCATTAGCAAGCAAAGAAGAATGTTGTTGACCCACAATCTGTGATAGCAGCATGGATGTACGGTAATAGTGTTTTGGCCTTCAATGCTATTGACGCACATGTGCAATGCATTCAGGATTGAAAGAAACAATTTTGCACCTGTAACAATATTACACATGTAACATAACTCCATCAAAAAGATATTGAAAATGGGGGAAAAGACCCATAAAACAATGTGAGAAAGAACAGTCTCTGCCTATAATTGTTTCAGAAGACTGACATCCAAGAAGGTAGGGATACAGAATATTTTTCTAGATTTGTTGAACCAATTAACATTGCTCCAAGTTAAAAAAAAATGAAATAAACCTTTGGGTGCACTTCATATTGGGGGGAAAAGAGGGAAAAACACCCTGATTTTCTGATGCTATGGTCCAGTCACAGAGTAAGCAACTTTCTGCTTTAGTCCTTGCAAGTAGCATAATTTTAGATTGTAAATAAGTGAAGTAAATGCCACTATTCAGACTATTGATTGTATGTTCAGCTCCTTTGAAGCATCAGGATATTGGATCTGGAAGCAGAACAAATCTGGATTCAAATCATACCTCAGACACTTATTGGCTGTGTAACTGGGGTCAAGTCCTTTATCCTTTCTGAATCTTTATAAAATAAAACTAATTAAAATACTTATATTACTGACCTTATAGAATTTTCATGAAGTTCAAATGAGGAATGTATTCAAAGGATTTTGCAAATGTTAAAATGCTCATTAAAAGCAGCCTTTATTATTTTCCAAATTTCAGTCTAATCCTCTTAAAGCCTGAAGTCTGTGACCAAATGTTGATGAAATGGATCCATCTTAGATGCAAAGAAGGGACATTTGGAAATGCTCTTGTTTGATCCTCATACTTTTGGTGAAGATTCTGAAGGTCCAAAGTGGTTCAATGAATTCTTGTTCAGCAGAGATAAACTAGGATTGAAAAGTGACCTTTGTACTTCACTTCATGGTCATGTGGGTAAAGACCTATCTCCAGAACCCACAAGTTTTCCTTGGGATCTTTCATTTGTTGTTGTTGTTGTTGTTGTTGTTGTTGTTGTTGTTGGCCTGTAATGGAGGCAACTTGGGATTTGCAGGGCTTCAGAATACAATGATAGGATTCTCAGCGTTTTATAAAAGCAATGTTTCATTGTAGTTCCCAAGAGGAATAGATCATCTCTAGTCTCTTCTAGTTTAATTTTAATTTATGAGATAAAATAAGCATTTCCACAACATAGTATAATTATCATTCATTTCTCTCTGCCTCATTTTCCCAATCTGTAAATTGAGGGATTTGGACTTGATAGTTTTTAAGCTCTTATGGGAGGCAGGTAGATAGTGTGTGGCTAAGGTGCCACAAATAATTTCCAAGTAATTTTTTGGAGTCAGGAAGGTTCATCTTCCTGAATTCAAATCTGGCCTCAGATACTTACTAGCTATATGATCCTAGGCAAATCACTTAGTTTCATTTGTCTCAGTTTCCTCGTTTTTCAAATGATATGAAGAAGGAAATGGCAAATTCCTCTGATACCTTTGCCCAGAAAACCCCAAATGAGGATCACCAAAACGTTATTCATGACTAAAAAATGACCAAACAACAACAAAGATTTCATCCAACTCTAAATCTATGATCTTATGACCCTATGAAGGTTGCTTTCCTGACTCTTAATTTCTTCATCTATAGATCAAGGAACTGTAGATCAAGACAACATAGATAATCTCCAAAGGTTTTTTCAAGATTCAATAATAAATATTACTAAGTGCCTATTATAGTTCAGGCATTGAGCTAGATGTGGACCAATATAAGGCAGTGTCTGCCTTCAAACATTACTATATCATGTACATATAACTAACATTTACACAGAAAAAATAAATTAAAAGTAAGAGAGAAGTAGGGTGAGAGAGACAAACAGAAACACATTAAGATAAAGAAACAAATAAATTGAGAGAAACAGGGAAAGACACAGAGAGACAGAGAGACTAAAACTGGGAGAATCAGATTACTCTGTATTTCAAATAAAGCTAAGAATTCTAAAATGTGGAGGTGAAGAATGAGTGAATGAAGTTTAGGTATATGAAGTAATTTATCCAAGTTCATTTAATCTTAAGCATGGAGCAAAGCCCAGGTAAAGGTATAGAGTCAGCTAATAGATTATTATGTGCCTGGAGAAGCCAATTGACCAAGTTCCTTCCTTCTTTCTTTCTTTCTTTCTCTTTCTTTCTTTCTTTCTTTTTTTTCTCTCTCTTTCTCTCTCTCTCTTTCTTTGTTTCTCTTTGTTTCTCTCTCTTTCTTTCTTCCTTTCTTTCTTTCTTTCTCTCTCTCTTTCTCTCTCTTTTTTTCTCTCTTTTCTTTTTTTTCTTTCTTTCTTTCTTTCTTTCTCTCTTTTCTTTTTTTTTCTTTCTTTCTTTCTCTCTTTCTTTCTCTCTTCCTTTCTCTCTTTCTTTCTTTCTTTCTCTTTTCTTTTCTCTTTCTTTCTTTCTTTCTTTCTCTCTTCTCTCTTTCTTTCTTTCTCTCTTCTTTTCTCTCTTTCTTCCTTTCTTTCTTTCTTCCTTCCTTCCTTCCTTTTTTTCTTTCTTTCTTTCTTTCTTTCTTTCTTTTTTCTTTCTTTCTTTCTTTCTTTCTTTCTTTCTTTCTTTCTTTCTTTCTTTCTTTCTTTCTTTCTTTCTTTCTTTCTTTCTTTCTTTCTTTCTTTCTTTCTTTCTTTCTTTCTTTCTTTCTTTCTTTCTTTCTTTCTTTCTTTCTTTCCTCCCTCCTTCCCTCTCCTCCTTCCCTCTCCTCCTTCTCTCCTTCCCTCCATACTTTCCTTCCTTCCTCCCTTTCTTCCTTCCTTCCTTTCTTCCTTCTTCCTTCCTTCCTTCTTTCACTCCTTGAAACTATGTGCAAAGGAAGAATAAGAAATAAGATTCCAAAGAATCCAAAGGATTCAAAACTTTTGTTTGGCCCAAATTCTGCTGTGTTCTTTTTGTTGCTGCTTTTGGTGTCTGCTTCAGGGAGAGCCCGAGGGCCAAACTTCACTCCCATGGGCACTGGAGACTGTTTTTCTTCCACTTCCTTGCTCTCCCTTTGGAGCTTTGTATGCTCTGGCTCCATATTCTGGCAATGTGTCCTGGATTAGTTCTTTGAGAAGGCAGTGAAGCTGGTTGGCTACTTGGCCACTTGAGAAATAAAAAGTCCCAGCACAAGGACAATAGTCAGCAGAATTGTTCCCAGGAAATGTCTCCTTGATCTAGTGCAATGTTTGCTATGATGACAGGTAGATCCAATATAACCCTTTTTACATTCTTTTTAACATTAGTGGCTCTTGCTCCTTTTAATTTTCTGACTTTTATCATGATTTATGCTCCATGGCCCCTTACTGCATTTTAAACATTGAGTCTGCATCATAGGCCTGAATTAAACCTGTCCCCAGAAATTAGGTCTGGCTGTTGTTTTAGGTTATTTGTGTAATACCTGTATCACTTCAGTAGTATCTAAGGTTTTTGAGGGCAGAGACTGATTTTATCTTCATTTCCCTAGAGCCCAGCTTATATCCTCTTCCATAGTGTGTACCTAATAAAGTGTATCAATTGAACTCAATTGAAGTAGAATAACAAAACCCCAAGTTACAAGAACTTCCTCCCAATTTCATACAGAAGTGCTTCCTTTAGTCCATCTATCTTTGTCACAGCCCATTTATAGCACATTTATCTTTAGGCTTCCTCTTGGTATCAACAATGCCATCAAATCTGTGCCATCCATAGTCTGATGAATTGAGTTATATATGAAGTAGGTCCCATTTTCTGATAGTATTTCAATTATATCTCATTACTTCAGAGTCTTGTGACCCTCTAAGAAATATTTAAACTCCAATTGATGTGTTCTTAAAAGGGGAGAGTGGAAATATATACTCCAAGAGCCCCATGGATAAATAGAAGGGAACTGTGAACTTAGATGGACAAAAAAGTTATATCCTTATTTTTAGTCCACTAAGTGAAACTTAATATTCAATTTGAATTTTTTTAAAAGCACCACAATTCTGAAATAGGATCTATTGCCTTTATCAGATTGCCAAAGGGGTCTATAACATAAAACATTAAAAACCCTAATCTAAAGAAAAACAAATAAAAAAATTCTCCTTTCCTTTTAGGAGCCCAATATTTAGTTGGGAAATTGTTTAAAATATCCTATCATTTTGTGAAATGATTTGGACAAATTGTCTTGTTTTTCTAGATCACAATTCCCTCACTAAAATGTCACATTGTAATTATTGTAGACTACAGACACATTGATGCACTCTTTGTGAAAGCCATGAATTGGTCTAGTCATTCTGGACTATAATTTGGAATTATACCCCCAAATTTACTAAACTGTGCATATCTTTTGACCTAGAAATAGCACTACTAGATTTACATCCCAAATAAATCAAAGAAAAGAGAAAAAGGTATCATATGTACTCCCCACTCTAATAGTGATTAAAAAAAAAAAAAGCAAAGAGAATGTTATCAAGTGGAGAATGATTAGATAGAGAAACACTAGTATATCAATCTAATGGAGTATCACTCTGCTTTGAGAAAAGAAATAGTGCAGTGTCTGATGCCCCAGCCAGGTACAATGATTCCTGGAAGTATGTACCATGCAGCCTGAGGAGAAATGAAGAAAAAGTTTCAGAAAAACTTTAGAAGATTTGATAAAACTGATGCAGAGTGAAGTGAGGAGGACCAGGAGAACAATGTGTTCTCTAACATCAATATTGTAATAACTTAAAATTTCTAAAAGACTTAATAATTCTGATCAATTTAATAATCAACCATGATTCCAGAGGACCTGGATCAAGAATTTTGTCTACTTTATGACAGAGAGATGACAGACTAAAATGCAGGATAAAACAAATAGACTTTAGATAGTGTCAAGTTGGATTTTGTTTTCTCTGATGATTTGTTATAAATGTTTTGTTTTCCCTTCTTTTGTTCCAATGGTGGAGTGGAGGTGGCATGGAAAAGAGAATTGATAATTGAAAATAAAGTGTTAAAAATAAAATAGATGAAAGAATAATGACAATACAAAAATACTAGATCAATCACTAAACTCTCTTAAATCTTTAACATTTTGTAATTCTCTATGGATGCCCTTTTTAGGATAAGACATTTGGTATCCACTCAAAACTCTTTACTATTCTCAATGAACCCAGAATTTTCAGCCTGACCTTCCCAACATATCCATTTGTTCATTTACCATCTGAGTGCCCAAATTGATTGGCAATGTCCTTAAACATCCCTATTGTCACATAAAGGAAAATGTGATAATTATGAATATCAGAACTTTTAAGGCTACATAGTCTGAGCCAGGAAATGTAATCAAAAGTAATTTAAGTAGTGATGTATTAGAGCCTATATTTGATTCTATTCCAGGGTCTATGCAACAAGACCATGTAGATGGGACTTTAAAATGCTATTATAATGGATATTTATACTTGTATTTTTTATTATTTTTATTAATTTTATAATTATAATTTTTTGACAGTACATATGTATGAGTAATTTTTTTACAACATTATCCCTTGTATTTATTTTTCCAAATTTTCCCCTCCCTCCCTCTACTCCTTCCCCTAGATGACAGGCAATCCCATACATATTTAATGTATTACAGTATAACCTAGATACAATATATGTGTGTAAATCTAATTTTCTTGTTGCACAGTAAGAATTGGATTCCGAAGGTATAAGTAACTTGGGTAGTACAAACAGTTTGCGTTCAATTCCCAGTGTTTCTTCTCTGGGTGTAGCTGTTTCTGTCTATCACTGATCAACTGGAAGTGAATTTGATCTTCTTTATGTTGAAGATAATGGATATGTTTTATTGTGAATTACTACAACAGGTCTTATTATTGCTACTGATCATGAATCTCAAGAATAGTATTTACTACTTTAATATGATCCTGCTTTTCCTTAATTTTATCGCTTTTGACTTTTCCATGCTTATTCCATCTTTTGCCTTCTTTCCCCTTCCTTTGATCATCTATTATTAATTTTTCATCCATCTCCTTTTTAACCTTTTTCTTTTTTCTTCCTTTATATTCTTCTCTTTCTTTTCATTTTTCTTCTTTTGTCCTCTTCCTCTTTTCTTTATTTTATTTATTTCTTACTCTTCCTTTTTCTTCCATTCTCTGTTTTTTCCCCACACAATTTTATCCTCTTCTATTAGTTAAAAGTGAATTTTTGATTATCCAAGATAAATGAATGACAGATATAAAAGTATATATATTCTTATAAAAAGCCATTAATTTAAGCTATCCATTTAACGTCCTTCTATCAAGATCCTGCATAGAATAGAAAAGACTATGTCACTATTCTTCATTAAAATAAATTCTATGGTTCATATATTTTTGCCTCTTTGAGCATGGATCTCTTTTCTTCCTTTGGGGACCATTATTGCCTATAACAAGAGGTCCAATTAAAAAAAGAGAGAGATGAATTATAGGCCTTTATATCGCATTGATTTCTACAATTGTGAAGTAGGAAATGTTAGCTATTTAATCAGTCAGGTTTATAATTTAGTTTGTAAACTCAGGGACCATATCTAGTTTTACATAATATTGATTACATGATCAGCACTCATTAAATGATAATAATTTTAAAATCACATCTAAATGTTGAGGTTTTTCTTAGCTGATTTCCTTTCCATGCGAAATAACTCATTTTTAATGTTTCAACTCTTTCTACACATTTTATTCTAGAAAAGTAAAAATAATTAATCTAGAATGATGATAAAATTAATGGAAATTTAAATGGAAGTGTAATCTTATTTGTAATTTCATTTTGATGATATAATAATAGGCTTATATAGCACCTTTCATCTATGGACCTCTAAGCACTTTACAAACATTAGTTAATTCTCACAACAATCCTGTGAGGTTGGCAATTATAATCAGCCCCATTATGTAAATCAGGAAAGTGAAATAGAAAGAGGTGAAGTTTCTCAGGCTACATGGAAAGCCAGTGGCAGTATTAGCATCAGACCATAGACATCCCTAGATTCTGAAGGGCTGAATGAAATAAGGGCACACAGTATATCTTTCTACATTCTACCATTTCATTTATGCACCATATTTCTTTGTGGCCACAATGGCCCTTGTGTTATAGGAAGTTATTATGTACAATGAAAGAAGATAGATACTCTCAAAGAAAACAATGGGAAAATACTTAAAAGTACTTTGAATTTACTTGTGTAAAGTGATATTTCCCTCATAGAATATATACTCTTTGATGGCAGGGAGTATCTCTTATTTGTATTCCTATCCCCAGCACTGAGCAGGCTGACTAGCACAAAAGAAGCACTTGATAAATTCTTGTTTTATTGAATTGCAATTAAATTTATTAACAACAGAGTTGTAACTTTCTCTTTGTCCTCTATAGAACCTAAAAGAATCAGGAAAATATAGCGTCTGATATACACTGGTACAGTGAAAATTACATTAAGTATTAAAGAACTTTGAAAAAATAAAATATGCTGAGAAAATCTAATGCTAATCCAACTATGACCACCAGTGTTCCACTCTCTGGCTATAATGAGGGAGCCCAGGTGATAGGCTATTGGCAACTCCTTTCTCCCATAAATATGCAGACAGAATTTGGGAGTTTCTTCATTGCATCTCTACAGAGGACCCACATTTATCCCCACACTCTCAAGTCCCAGTAAACTCCATTTATGACATATGAGTAAAGTGAAATCTTTTCACCACTATGTGGCATTTTTACATTTACAAAGCTGTAAGTAAACTTCAATCCTGACTTAGAGCTTATAATACCCCTATTATATTGCCAAGCAGAATCTGGCACTCAATGAATACTTTAGGCTGGTTGGAACTAAAGTAATTGCTGTGGCTAACCACCTAAACTTGTACTAAGTGTTCCTTATTTGGGCCATCCACAGTATCAGAGTCCTTAATCCATAATGCTTTTGGGGAACTTACTCTATCCTACTATATTTTGAAGGCCATGAAGATATTGCTAAGAGTGCTGAAGCCTGTGGATATATATGAATTAATACACCCAGTCAAATGGATGCGGAGTTCACCTAAGGTCTCTGACCTGTACAAGTTGAATATCAAACAAGTCAGACTTAGTCTGGAGAAATGATGCAAATTAAATCAGTCCTCTGGCCCGTGGGGCTGAAAGAAAATGCATCAAGCCCAAATAAATCAGGATAAGGGCAAGTAAGAATTTTAATACTGGCACTAATGCTCTACTTCATCAGGTTTCAGTTGCTTCCTGCCAATATAGGCATCTTGGCTGTGACAGCACTAAGTGAGGGGAGGATGGGAGAAAATTGGTCAGTTAGTAAAAATTGACTGTCACAGCTTTCAACTCTCTATGCCCTGGAGCTGCTTGAATGGCATTCATTTTGTCTTTGCATCCTTTTTTTTTTTTGTCCACCATAATCCATTTCTCATAGTAGGAGATGAATAAATACTTTTAGGTTGAATACGTTTGGACCTCTATTTGGGAGCATTAAACCAATCAATAATAAGCATATAATAAATACTTCTCTTGTACCTGGCATCACTCTAAGTTTTGATAATTCAAAGACAAAAAATGAGTCTTTGACTTCAAGGAGTTTATGTTCTTTGGAAGAAATGACATATGTATGAATCAGTATTACAAGGTACATGCAAAAGAAATACAATATTAATTTGAGAAAGAGGGTATGAGTAATGGAGGAAATAAATAAAGGCATACTGTACAAGATGGTGCTTCAATTGATATTCTAAGAAGCAGCAGAGACAAAAAGAGGGTTATCCAAGAATGCTTTGAGGAGAGGCAGGTGTACTTCATTGTATGACAAATGTCTGAGATCATATTATGTAAAAAAAAAAAAAACTTTTAAGTAGTTTAAAAAAAATTTTTTAAGTTTAAGTAATTAAAAGAACTTGAAATTTCTTGGGCATGCTGATGATCTCTGTAATATTCGTTTTTCTAAGATCTCTGAACTTAGAAGGGAGGTTTCTCTTAATTTTGTGTTTCTAATAATGTATCATATCATATTTTACACACAATGGGATCTAAAAACTGTTTGCTGATTATGGTCCTGGAATAGTACTTGTTCTTAATAAATCTTCACTTTTCAGCAAAATGTTGAAACCACCGAGGTTTGAGTACATTCTGAGCATAATCTATTTCTAGCAAAATGCCAGATATGTAGTGGGGACTCTATAAATCTATTGAAATACTTCATCCCATTATTGTAAAACATAGGTAGATACACCTGATATGGGAATGTTTCCATGTTGTTTTTTTTTCAGTTTGTTTCTCCTTGCACTCAGACACAGAAATGTTATTTTACTCAAAGTCCAGGAATGGGGATGTTTGTTACAATTGTGAGTAACCTAACTGGCAATTAGAGCAGAAAGCAAGTTGTTGTCTTGGGTCTAGAAATCATGATGTTATATTTAATTTATGCAAAATATTCCATATCACAGACTCTATGGGATCCTACTTCAAAGTCTGTCCATTACTCTTCAATCGTGTGTCTTTAAATTAAACACACACAGTCAAGATTCACACCATCAAAGGACTTTTCCAAACCTTTTCCATTTTCCGGCTTAAATTTTTGCCAGATGACATGGCTGGATGAAGAGAAGAATATCACTTTCCAAGACATCTTCTTTAAAGGAAAAACTTGCTTCATATTCATTTTTTTAAATACTTAGACTCAGATCAGTGTAAGATATTATAAGAACACTTCTGCTTTCACTCTATCTCAACACAGGCTGGATTGTACACTTAACCTTATATTTTAACCCTTTTTCTTAACCAAACCCAATTTTAACTCTTAATGGACTACAGAGAGCTTTTACTATGGTTCCCTTGATTGAGCTCTTTATCGTTCTTGCTATGGATTCTCTGGTTTAGAGGAACTAGCACGAGATTTAATATCATTATAAACCCGGTTTGGTATTGAACCGCCTGAATCCACAAGAGAGTCATTTAATTTCACTGAGTCTCATTTTCTTCATCTTGCAATTGAGGATTATAATACTTGTGATAGTTACCATAGAATGTAGTTGCTTCAAATGAAATATTTATAGTAGCATTTTTTGTGCTATGAAAGAATGGAATAAAAATGCTCATGGATTGGGATATATGCATTTAATGGGATTAGAAATAATGGGGAAACTAGATGGCACAGCAGATTAAATATGGACCTATGATCAAGAAGATCCATTTTCTTGAATTCAAATCTGGCCTTAGACACTTACTAGTTATGGAACCCTGAACAAATCACCGAACTCTGTTTGCTTCAATTTCCTTATATGTGAAATCTCAAGAAGGAAATGCAAACCACTCCATTATCTTTGCCAAGAAATCCCAAATGGAGTCATGAAGACTTAGACATGACAGGAAATGACTGAACAGCATTAGAAATGAATATGATGATGATGATGATGAGTACTAAGAAGCATGGAAAGATCTACTTAAATTGATGGAAAGTGAAGTAGAGCCACGCAAACTATATATACAATGACTACAACAATTTAGATAGAATCACAACACAATAGAGAAGTATTTCAAAAATACAAAGATAAGCATTATCCCAAAGAAGAGAAATGAGTGCTTACTTCTCATCCCAGTCACTTGCAGATGTGAGAACTCCATAGGTTCAGACCATGAGATAGCTCTCTGAGAGAAAGGAGAGGAGAGCTACTGGGGAAAATTCTAGTTATATAAAACAGACATCAATTTTTAATTATTTGAATGTAAGTTCATCTTCTGTTAGAATCACTGAAAATATTCTTGGTACAACTCCTGTGGCTGACATGTTAACAAGAACAACATGCAACTTATCCTACTTCCAAAGGATTTTACTCTCCTCTACTAGTTCACTATATTTTGAAAGCTTTTTGCATTATAATTATTTTATTATTACCACAAAACTTATATGTTTGCCTTCTCATCAGTTATACTTGGTGATAAATTTCTTTGCTTGCTTAGAATTCTATGCCAATAGGTTTGGGGTAATAAGCAAAAAAATAAAATAAATTTGGAGTCAGAGGACATGGATTCAAATCCTAACTGCTACTTATTTCCTTTATGATTTGGGGGAAGTTACTAAAATATTTGAGTCTCGGTTTTCTTGGCTATAAAACAAAGGTGTTGGCTGATTTTTTTTTTTTGGAATAGACTTTTAAATGAGGATATCAAACAAAACAAAATGATTTTTTTTTTATTTTTACATTTCCTAGATTTCTTCCTCTCTCCCTCCTATGTTCTACCCAATCCCAGAGAGGCTTCCCTTATAACAAAGTTTTTTTGTTTTTTTGTTTGTTTTTTTGTTTTTTTAATGGATGAAGGAAAATAAGTCAACAAAACCAATCAGTATGCCAATATTTTATGCAATGTATCACATCCATGAACCTCCCACCTCTACAAAGGAGTGAAGATCTATCTTTGCATATCTCTTTTTTAGGGCCCATTTTCCTCTTTATAATTTCACAGCATTCTTTTTATAGTTATTTTGTGATATCTGGATGCTCCATTGACATTGTTGTAACTGTTGTATGTTTTATTAGCTTATGTCACTTTTCATCAGTTTATATAAATCTTTCCATTTTCACATATACCCCATTTGCTATTTCTTACAGTGTCGTAATATTTTATTATGTTCACGTAACAAAATTGCTTAGCCAAGTCAATGGGAGCTCTCTTTGTTCCTAGATCTTCACTACCATAAGCGTGCTGCTATAAAGCTTTTGGTATATTTGTAGTCTTTCTTTTTGTCAATGCCTTCCTTGGGGAAATGTCTAGCAGTGGGAAATTTAGATCTATAGGTCAAGACATTTAACCAACTTATTTGCATGATTCCAAATGGATTTTGTTGAAATGGATGTACTCATTAAAAATTCCACCAATAATGCATCGTACTAGATAATTTCTGTGGTTCTTTAGTCTGTAATTCTTTATATAAGGCATGTCCTAGAAGGGGAAGCTAAGTCTGGACTCTTTATAGAAGACTTCAGGGACCTGGAGTTTTCCACTGCTTTACTTAGGCAAAGAAATACCACGTGCTTTGGGACTGGGACACATCTCAAAGGGAGCTGATAAAAAGGTAAAAGAAAAAGGTTACCAAGATGAGGGAAGTGATGGATCTTTTTCTCACAGCCATGTGGTAACATTCATTTCTTTCATTATTATACTCTCAAGTGTGGAATTAATACAAAGCTGGGCTTTTCAATCAGCCCCATTAGACCATGAGCTTATCCTGGTGTTTTGCTGTGCAACTCATATTTCTGACTCATTAAAATCAGTGCAGCCTATGGGTTTCATAATGACCCCTAATGCTACATATTGTCCCAATGTTTTACTGATGCTTTCCCCCAGTCAGTGTGTTACTTCTCTCATCACAATAGAACCATTCTTGTATCAAAGATAATTAAACAAAACTCATCATCACAACAATTGTATCTTCCAGCATTTATAGCATCCTGCATTTGCAGACTATCATCTCTCCACCAGGAGGGGAAAAGTGTGTTCTTTCACTGGTGCATTAGAGTGGAAGTGCTAAACCTTCATGTGGGGTTTTCTTGGAAGATATATGGAGTGTCTTGCCACTTCCTTGTCAAGAAGAACTCAGGGAAATAGGGTTAAGTGAATTATATGGGTCACATAACTAGTAGAGTCTGAGGCTGGATTTGAACTCATGTATAGGAGTTAACTCTTAACTCCAGGCTGGGCACTCTATGCACTATGGTGCCACTTAACTGTTCCTTGAGATTAGGGATTGTTTTTTTGTCTCTGTATCCCCACGGTTTAGCAGTGTCAGGCACATAGTTGGTGTTTAATAAATGTTTATTTATTGATTGCTCCATAAGAGGCGATATGTCATGGAATAATTATTTACTCTGTAGTCATGAGACCTCTATTTGAATCCTGTGTGTTTGTTTTTTTTCATTTCTTCTCTATATAAGGAAGGTCAAATAAGTTAATTCTCCAAGGCCTTAGTTTCCTCATCTGTAAAATAAAGAGGTTGTTCTACATAACTATGATTCTTCTGACTTCTAATCCAGGGCATTTTTCTCTAACCTCTCTATGGATAATCTGTTCTATGAACATTTAGCTTACCAATGTTGAGAGAAGTAACTCCTGGTTTAGAGTATCATTTTCAGCCAAAGAAGAGGAAACCCCATAATGGACTCTTGTTCCATGTGGTGCTTGTCATGTGTATTGTCTGAATGACACACAGTAGCTCGATATCATTCTCAAGAGCTACAGGAAAAGAAAATGATCTCTGTATCATGGTGGCTTATAGAGGAACACCGAAGAATTAATGTATTTATTCTTTCTTCTGAGATTAAATGTAATTGCTTTTAAAAGATAATCATTCTATTGTTAGAGTTGTATGCATTTCTTATAAAGAGCTAATAATTTTTTCTGTAGCCTGACAAAGTGTATGGTCTCTTATCCTCATTTCCCAGTGGATAAATACTTTGTTAATTAATAAAGTATTAGATGAGCACTTAGTATCTGCATTTAACAGTGCAAGGATTTTATTCAGATTATGTTAATAGATTGTTCACATTATTCCTTGCATTAATTACAACCTCTTTCTGGGTTTCATCATAAGAACATTGTCGCTGTGAATACAAGGGGCTTTTTGGATTATATTTTTGTTTGACTGCCACAATAATGCTGGGGAAAATATTATTACAAAGAGTATTCTTGTATGGGACCAGGATCAAAAGCTAGAAATAGAAAATAAATAATTGCAAAATCTAGTAGGATTTAAAGTCTGCAGGACAATGTATCTAATTGAAGAAGAAGCAAGTTATTTTGAAATGTCCTGATATCTACAAATGTCTTACTGACAAATTGGAGAAAGCTGAAATCCATAGCTTATTTTTGCTTTGGACATAACACAAATCATGGGAAAAAAATAAAAGGAACTATAGATACAAAAAATATTTTATAGCGGCTTTTATTGTGGTGGCAAAGAATTGAAAAATGAGGGGATACCTATTATTTGGGGAATGACAACACATTGTAGGATGTGATTTTAATTGAATACTAGCATACTTTAATAAATTATGAGAATCTACTGGATCTGTATCCCAAAAAGATCATAAAAGAGGGGAAAGGACCTACATGTACAAATAGGTTTGTAGGAGCCATTTTTGTAGTGGCAAAGAACCAGATATCCATCAATTGGGGAATGACTTGAATAGGTTATGGTATGTGGATATAATGGAATATTATTGTTCTATAAGAAATGATGAGCAGGATCTCATAAGAAAAGCCTAGAACGTTTTTACATGAACTGATCTTAAGTGAAGTGGGTAGAACCAAGAGAACATTGTACATGGTAATAAGATTATGCGATGATCAACTGTGATGGACTTGGCTCTTTTCAACAGTGAAGTGACTCAAAGTAATTCCAATAGAATTCTGGTGAAAAATTCCATTTGCATCCAGAAAAAGAACTATGGAGACTCAATGTGGATCAAAGCATAGTATTTTCACCTTTTTGGGTTGTTGTTTGTTTTTTTTTTTTTTTTTTTTTTTCTTGTTAGCAACTTTTAATCTTAGAGATGTCTAGTGATTCTTTTTTAATTATTATTATAGCTTTTTATTTACAAGATATGTGTATGGGCAATTTTCCAGCATTGACAATTGCAAAACATTTTGTTCCAATTTTTCCCCTCCTTCCCCCCCCCATCCCTCCCCCAGATGGCAGGTAGTCCAATACATGTTGAATATGTTAAAGTATAAGTTAAATATAATATATGTATACATGTCCAAACAGTTATTTTGCTGCACAAGAAGAATCAGACTTTAAAATAAGGTAAAATTAACCTGTGAAGGAAATCAAAAATGCAGGCAGACAAAAATAGTGGGATGGGGAATTCTATGTAGTGGTTCATAGTCATCTCCCAGAGTTCTTTTGCTGGGTGTAGCTGGTTCAGTTCATTACTGCTCTATTGGAACTGATTTGGTTCATCTCATTGTTGGAGAGGGCCACATCCATCAGAATTGATCATCATATAGTATTGTTGTTGAAGTATACAATGATCTCCTGGTCCTGCTCATTTTACTCTGCATCAATTCATGTAAGTCTCTTCAGGCCTTTCTGAAATCATCCTGCTGGTCGTTTCTTACAAAACAATATTATTCCAAATTATTTTTCTTATGATTTCCCTTTAGATCTGATTTTTTGTGCAGCATAATGAATATAAAAATATAGTTAGAAAAAGTGCACATGTTTAACTTATATTGGATTGCTTACTGTCTTGGGGAGGAGGGAAGAGGCGGGCAAAGCAGGAAAAAAATTGAACACAAGGTTTTACAGAAGTGAATGTTGAAAAACAGAGTACAATAAAAAAGAAAAGAAAAGAAAGAAAAGAAATTATGAGCAAGATAGTTTCAGAAATATTTGGAAAAAGTTATATGAACTGATGCTAAGTGAATTGAGCAGAACCAGGAGATCATTGTACACAGTAAGTAATGATGATCAACTTTGAATGTCTTAGCTATTCTCAGCAATACAATGATCCAAGACTATTCTGAAGGATTTACAATGAAAAATGCTATTCACCTCTAGAAAGAACTGATGGAATCTAAATGAAGATTAAAGTATACTTCTTTAGCTTCCTTTCTTTTCTTGGTTTTATGTTTTCTTTTATAACATAGTTAATATGGATATATGTTTTGCATGGTTGCAGATATTTAATCTATTTAAAAGTCTTTGTCTTCTTTAGGAAGGGAAAGGCAGAAATTTGGAGTTCAAAATTATTTTAAAATTATAATTATATGAATATAATTATAAATACAAAAAGTGATATTACATGCTTATATAATATGGAAAATGAAATAAAATATTCTTTAAAATATATAATAGCATAGTTTGCAGTTATAACTGGCAAACAGAGAAAATTGAGAAGATCTCTATGAACTGATGCAATAAAGAGAACAGACATATGTGGAAAATATCATCATAGAGAAACAACTTTGGAAAAAACTGAGAATTTTCCTCATTGCAAAGAATAAGCACAAGTCCAGAGAGGTAACAAAGTATAGAATGAGACATAAATTTCTGGACATGGCCAATAGAGAAATTTGTTTTACTAGTCAATGCAGGGCTTTTTTCCATTTAGTTTGTTCATTTGAAAAGTGTAAAAGAGAGATAACAATTGCTTGTAAAATAAATATATGATTTAAAAAAATAATTGGTATCAGTAATATTGTCACATAAATAAATCAGAAATTATACATGAAAACAATTGAAAAAATTAAACCAAAGGCTGAAGAAATGGTATAATTTATTCCATGCAAATGGGAAAAAGTCGTTTCATAAATTTGATTAATTTATTTGATTTCAAGAAGTAGTAACCTAAATAATTTGCTTTTGCAAATGACTACGATAAAAAGAACCAGTTTGCCTATTTTTTTTTATCTGATCCTAAAAATCTGTTCTAAGCACAATGGTGACATGATGCATGAGCAAATATATTTCTCTGATACTTCAAGAGATAGCTGGGTGTTGATTCGATTGCTACTTATCAAAACATTTCCTGCCATTGTTTTGCCCACAAAGATCATAGAATCATAAGATTAAGAGCAGGAATGATCCAGGAGATCAACTATTCTAAGCCCCTTGTTTTACAGATGAATAAACTGACATTCAGAGAGATTAAATTACCTGTCCCAAGATACCCCATTAGGAGGCACTAGGCTCAGAAGGCCCGAGGCCACTTACATCAGTTTACTTTCAGCATGTTTTATCACTTAGTGGTCTATTCCCTGTTTATGAGCTTCTGAATGGAGAACAGCTGGTATCCAGATCGACACTGGAAGCCTATCCCGACCCGAAGGTCTCCCCAGGCTTGCATTCCTCTGGCATTATTTTTTGAAATACCGGGGTTACCCTGTGCCTTAATGAACATAAAAATCAGATTTTAGAAGTTTTCTTATTTATTTCAAAACCAAAGTTGTGATGTGTGTCAATCCATTGTCCCATGTCTTAAGTCGTCCGATGATTGCCCTAATGAAGAGATTTGTCCTGACCACGTCTCCTCCTGAGTGTGGTCTTCCCCACTTGGAATATAAGCTTCCTGAAGGCAAAAACTCTTGCTTTTTGTACTTATTTTTTAATGATGCATACAGTGCCTGGCACATAATTTAATAAGTGTTTTTTCTTTTTCTGTGAATAAGCTCAGACATGAACTTCCAAATGAATCAAGGAAAGGGTATTATTGATGTACCCTAAAGATAGCCTGTCTCTGTAGGGCCATGGGTGAACAGAGGCCCCTCATGTGCAACGATAGACATCCTGTCTCTATGGAGATATGAGGGTACAGACTCCTCTGTACAAGGATAGATGACACCCTGTAGTCAAGTGATTTCTCCAGCATCACGCAGGTAGAATGAGGATTTAGACCCAGTTCCTTTTAGTTCCAGTTCTCTTTTTGCTCTTGTTTGGGTTGTTTCCAGTGCCATACTGGTAACAGGGTCAAGAGAATAAATGAAATACACAGGCAACAGATATGTTGAGCAAGCCAAGCCATCAAAATCCAGCTGGGGTAAAGTCCAGGGATGCCAAACCATGTTGGCTCTGTTGTGGTCGTGTCTATTTGGGCATCCACTTATTTGCCACCAGCAGGAGATAGTTGGAGTCTCAGGAGTTATGAGCTCTACCTCGATCCAGGAAAATGGGCTTCATCCCAGGCAAAGACATAACTAGGAATTGTGGCTTCAGAGTCAAGAGTGAATATTCTTAGGCATGTGTATGGGGGACTGGGGAGATGGGTAGACATGAGGAGCAATATGAAAACTCACTGGAGAATCGATAAATACAAAGTCCTGTAGGAGAAGATCTCAAGACACCATTTCATTTGTGAAGGACATTTGCAGGGGAGAGAACAGGAAAGAAACTGGCTTAGGAGAAACTCAGCCAGAGAAGGGCTTGAGGATATTCCATTTGGTAGCTTCTGATTTTTACTAATTGTCCTCAGTTTACTAGACACTAAGCTTTTGCCTGCTGAAGGAATATGTTCTATTAATGCCCCCTAAATCTCAGTGGCTTCAGTCCCTCCCCACCCCCCATACACACATAACACCATTACAGCCCTGACCTTGGACCACTGTGCTAATTAATTAATATTATTCATGTAACACTATGGCTGACCTCCCCATCCACACAATGCCAATAGGAAGGAACCTTTCCCTATGCAAACCACCAGGATGTGTGTTCCCCCAGGGCACAAATAAACCAACCTATTCTGGGCCAGCAGACAAGTTGCAGACTCTGGTCAGGATGTACAATATTCACAAGCACAAAGGAAGCAGGTCAGGGTAACAAGCACAAGAGAAAATCCGTACACTTCTCCAAAAGGTGCTGCCAAAGGCAGTTCAACCATATGGTAAGTTTGTTTCCAGAAGCAGCAGGAAACTCAGTGCTTTTCTCATTGGAAACTGTAACCACCCTCGAAAATACACACACACACACACACACACACACACACACACACACACACACGCACACCACATCCCAGGTATTGGAAACCGTGAATCGAGTGTTAAGAGCTAGCGGCCACCGGTTGTTTATACATCAGCCCCTCACCCGCTCAAATTCCACCTTTGACCCTTTTCATGACACAGCTGTGTGTAACCAAGCATAGATCTTGGCCCCGGGGTAGCCTGGCATTTCTATTGTGTCAATACTTCCTTTCCACAAAAGACAAATGTGACTGAGTCATTTTATCAGCTACTGGAGAAGGACATTTCCTGGTGCAGGACTTAAGCAGGATGAGTATAAGTATTGAATTTCAGGGTGCTATCACCTCCTAAATCGTGATTTTTCATCATGATAATGACAAAGCTAGCATTTATATATCATTTTAAGGTTTGTAAAATGCTTTTTCTAGTTTAATTCATTAGAGTCTTGTAACAGTCCATTGAAGTAGTTGTTATAGGTAGCATTAGCCCATTTTACAGATGGAGAAATTAGGTCTTGAAGAAATTAAATAACTTAATCCAAGGTCATACAGTAGGAATATATCTCTTTGGACTCAGAAACTAGCATTCTTTCTGCTAAGCCATATTGCCCAAATTATAGCAAAGATGAAACTAAATTGTCTCTTTTCCCTGACACTCTAGTACTTACTTACCCTAAGGAGTCCATTACTTCTTACTGATAATGCCATATATAGAACAGACCAATGTAGAAAGTAGCTAAGGATCTTTAGCCATTCTTAGGAGAATCCCCTATTTTCATCAGAATTTTTATGCCTTCACTTCCCAATATTGCTCAGAGCCATCTTATCTACCACACCCATTGGCAGTAGCCAAGTTTAGCTCATTACTATCTATTGCCTATGCTGTTGCAATGATCTAATAACTGGCCTGGTCTCGAAGTCCTTCTTGTTCCAGGTTTTTACACATAATGCAGCTAGATTAATTTTTCTAAAACATAGCAGCTCCAATTATATCACCCACTGTCCAAGAAACTTCAATGGCCCCTAATTGCCAAGTGAGTAAATTCTAAATTGTTTAGCCTGGCATTCAACGCTCTCCACCATCTGTCACCAGTCTACCTTTCCAAGTTATAACACACCACTGACTACTGTCTCTCAAGCACTCTATATCCAGTCAAGTTGGATCATCCATCCTCTCAAATATACTCCAAAATCTTTTCCCACACGCTTAAACTTTGCTCTCACTGTTCCTTTTACCTAGAATGCCCTGCCACCATTTTGGGCCACCATTATGGACATCCAGCTCATCTTTTAAAATCCTGTGCAAATGCTATTTCCTTAACAAAGTCTTCTCTGCTACTTCTCTTCCTCCACTGAGGCTTGACACCATCTCTTCCTCATCTACTTTCAGAAGACTTGATATTTATCTTATGTATTTATCATTGTCCTACATTGGTCTCTATCTCTCCCATTAGGTAATAAGCTCCTTGAAGGCAGAGATTGTGTCTTATTTATATTTGTATCTCCTTCAGGGTTTAGCTCTGAATGTCAAAATCTCCTAATGAATGTTTGTTGAAAGATGGAATGAATCAATGAATCAATGGAAAGGCTCAGGTGGGACCTTTTTCTAAAGATCAACCTCCATCTTTCATTATGTCAGAATCTTTGTAATGCTTTTGCCAAATGCTTAGAACTGTTCTAGAAACACAGAAGAGGAGCAATGCATGTTTATGTCCTTATTTCAGCAAATAGAAAGAATAAGTAGTTATGAAAACCTAGGAAGCCCGTTGCCCAGTCTGAATGGGTGGGAAATTACCCTTGGGTATTTCTGCCCTGGGGGGGGGTATGATGTTTGCTGATAGGACCACTGAATGCAATAAAGGCTAATGCCATCATTACTTCTAAATTGTGTACTCAAAGCAGAAACTGTGTTTTCCCCCTTTTGTAACCCTAGCACTTAGCACAAGACCTGACACACAACAGCTTTTTAAGTGTTAACTCAACTGAGGGACCTCATATGGATCCATAGTAGGACCAATGCAGGTAAGTAATG
Source organism: Sminthopsis crassicaudata (assembly GCF_048593235.1). Taxonomy (NCBI): domain Eukaryota; kingdom Metazoa; phylum Chordata; class Mammalia; order Dasyuromorphia; family Dasyuridae; genus Sminthopsis; species Sminthopsis crassicaudata. Next base: position 31,516,552 of record NC_133621.1, on the reverse strand, counting down.
AAAAAGTACAGCTAGCATGCAACTCCTTGGCTAGAAATATCATGCAATGCAAATTTTAGTAAAATATAAACTTGAGAGCTAGAATTTTTTGGGGGGTGGAGTGGGGATGGATTGTCTTGCTGTTTCTAGTGCCTGAGAAGCAGTATTGTATAAAGGATAGAGAACTGATTTTAAAACCAGGAACACCTGGTTTTAAAAACCCAAAACAACCAAATTCGGTTTCTGACTTATGCTGGCTGTGTGACCTTGGGAAAAAACAAAAAAACAAACAAACAAAAAAACATTCAAATTCTTATTACACTAGGCTAGTGCTATTAAAATTGAATATAAACAAATCCCCATGAATATATATCTATATCTATCTATCTACTTAGAAAATCACAGGTTAAACTTATCTATTTTAATTATATTTCTATTTATTTTCCTCAACATTTCTCCAAATCATTTTTATCTAAGCTACTGTGAGAAGATTTGCCAGTCACATTCCGTGGCCTGGAGTCTGATACTTCTCCTTTAGAGAAGACATGGAAGATGCCAACTTCCATTTTATAGAGGGAGTTCCTTATTTTAGTGAAGTTATCGATCTTTGCATAGTACTTTGCACATGCTAGGGTCTTGATAAATGTCTGCTTGATGATTATTGAACTCATTGACAACTGTTGCTGTTTCCTCCATGGTGTTACCTGACTGAGAGCTTACCAGTCTTGTGCTTCATTATTTTCCCCACTTGCCTTTCTTGAACGCCTCTGAATTTAGTGCTACCATTGAATCCTTTAGCTTTACCATATCATTCTGGTTACTCACATATGGACTTCGATGACCCTGGCAGAAAGCGTGAGGCTAATGACTTTGTGTAACTCTGCTCCACTTATCTCCAAGTCATGCACAAGTCAAGACATCACTCTCCTAATAGTATTGGTCCTTTTCTAGAATGAAGAATGAGCAACAAAAACATTGGCTCCACACCACTGAACCACATTATGGTCTATTAACTAGTTATCAGGATTTCTAAGCCAAAAATGGACAAAGAAGAAGATAATTTTGATTGTGAGCTCATAAGATCTTACTTTGGATTTGAGAAGGACGTTTGAAAGCCACCATCTAACCCTCGGGTGGGGAAGGCCCAGAGAGGCAACAAGAATGGCTAAGGGTCACACTTGTAGTAAATGCCAAAGCCAGGGGTCCTCTGACTTTGCCTCCAGAAGTCCTGGAATCTGTCCTGGAAGTGGCTGATTCCACTAGCCTTACTTACCAGTGCAATGACAAGGCACTCTATTTCATATCATTTCCATGATAAAGTCATTTTCTATTCAAGTATTTGACAATAACAAGAACTTGCCGGGCAAGAACTTTGCTGTCCATGTCTTTGCTTATCATGGTTGCAGAGGAGGCATGGGTTGAGCAATTGCTATATCATATCTCCATCTGGTTGTTTACCTGGTTGAAAAGGTAATGGATGTGTGTAAGTGAAAGAAAAAAATGAACAAAAACCATTAATTAGGTCCTTACTATACACAAAGTACTGGAGCTACAAACAGAAAAGTAAAACAGTCCCTGGTTTCAGAAAGCTCATATTCTTTCTTTCCTTTTTTTTTGAGGCAATTGGGGTTAAGTGACTTGCCCAGGATCACACAGCTAGGAAGTGTTAAGTATCTGTGAGGAGATTTAAAGACAGATCCTCCTGATTTCAGGCCTGGTGCTCTATCCACTGCACCACCTAGCTGCCCCAGAAAGCTCATATTCAAATGGGAGAGATAACCCATATGCAAGATTGGAAGTCAGATGAAAAGCAACTGGGTCCTTAGGGTACAAGTGCAAAGCAAATGGTCATATCATACCACTTTTGTGTTTTGGGTTTTTTTAACTTTTATTTTATTTTGAAAGCTTTTTATTTTTAAAACATATTCATAATTTCAACATTCACCCTTGCAAAACCTTGTATTCCAATTGTTTTCTCCCTCCTTTCCCGCTACTGCCTCCCTTAGACAATAAGTAATCCAATATATGTTAAACATGTGCAATTCTTCTGTATATATTTCCATAATTATCATGCTATACAAGAAAAATCGGATCAAAAAGGGAAAAAATGAAAGAGAAAACAAAATGATCAGGCCTCTTTAATGGCATTTCCATTGATAATATCCTATCTGTTTCTAATGCTGAGTCTTTTGACAGCAGGAGGAATTTTGGCAAATACTTCTTTTTCTGAGTTGTCCATAGCTATGGCTCTAGCACCTGCAGGAGCAGTGGTTGGGTTGCATCTCCATAGGGATCTATTAGGATTGCTTCTTACAATGATGGCTTAGGGCACTGGGCTGAAAACCTTGCTATATGATCCATGGGTTGATGTCTTAGTTAAAGCTTCTTAAACTATGATTGTGACCCTTGTTGGGTTCATATAACTGAATGTGGAGGTCATAAAATTATGATTTATTGTGAATAAATGTTTCATTTGTGAACTTGTTTTATATACCTCTTCACTCAGGGTCACATAAAAATTTCTTGGATTAAAAAAGGTTGCGAGTGGAAAGTTTAAGAAGCCTTCTAGAGTGTTTCTATTGTGGATGAAGGGAGAATATCTCAGATTAATGACTTACCTGAAGCATTCTGCCTCCTCTCTCTTCCTAAGGGAGTTTTGAGACTGTAGCTAGAATGGTTTGCCTACTGTGTGGTTAGAAGTTGATTGACAATTATTGGGGGAGGCTGATCCCCTCTTCATAACCTTAAGATCTTAGCTTTGGTCATCTCATCAATTCCTGATAACTGTTGTTGGTTAATATACCATAATGTGGTTCAGTGGTGTGGAACCAATGTTTTTGTTGTTCATTCTTCATTCTAGAAGAGGACCAATACCATTAGGAGGGGGATGTTTGCTTCTCAGGTTGTTTCTGTGATAATAAGTCTAGAAATAGGACAGATAGTCTGGGGATCCTACCAATCCCTGAGCTCTTGGGCCTATTTGCATGTTGGTGGTAGCTGCTTATCAGTTAGTGGTGGTGGCTATGAGGCAGATGGGCTCTTTCTACAGCATGATTTCTCTCCTCAATGATGGATGCAGAGCCCTGACTCAAAAAAATTCTGGTGTGTAGAGGGAATGCTATTCCCATAATTTGGGTTCAGAGTTCTGGATTGTGTCCATCAGGGTCTAAAGAAAGACAATGGTCAAGGAATGATCTAATTTCCCTGCCTGATGCCACCTCTTGTCCTTCCCTCAGAGTATCCAGATCCTTCAGCTAGACTGAAGGATAACTTGCATTATCTGTGATTGGCAGTTGGTAGAGATAGGCAACTTTCTGCATAGGATTTACATCCCCAGATAAATGTAGCAGGGACTGGGCTCAAAGCAGATCAGTAATCTGGGGACCACTCCTATGCCCAGGGTTCTAAATCTAGGATATTTCTGTCAGAGTCCGAGGGAAGGTGGTGGCCAAAGTAGCAGCAGGATTTGATTTACAAGAGGGGAAAACTGAATCCTATCCCTCCTTCAGATTGCTCTGTTATTTCTTCTAGAATAGTTTATCTCAATTAATCATAAATATTTATCAAGTATATACCATGTGCCAGGCACTAGGTTAAGTGCTGATAATACAAAAAGAGGCAAAAACCAGTCCTTCTTTTTAAAGAGCTTACAATCTGATGGGGGAGACAACATGAACACAAATTTCCACAAAGTAAACTATATATAAGATAAGCCAGAAATAATTTTTTTTTAATTATATATATATATATATTTTATAATATTATCCCTTGTATTCATTTTTCCAAATTACCCCCCCTCCCTTATTCCCTCCCCCCGACGACAGGCAATACCATACATTTTACATGTGTTACAATATAGTCTAGGTACAATACATGTGTGCGAATATCATTTTCTTGTTGCACAATAAACATTAGAATCCGAAGGTACATGCAACCTGGGCAGACAGATATTAGTGCTAACAATTTACATTCCCCTCCCAGTGTTTCTTCTCTGGGTGTATCTACCTCTGTCCATCATTGATCAACTGGAAGTGAGTTGGATCTTCTTTATGTTGAAGATTTCCACTTCCATCAGAATACATCCTCATACAGTATCGTTGTTGAAGTATACAGTGATCTTCTGGTTCTGCTCATTTCACTCAGCATCAGTTGATTTAAGTCTCTCCAACCCTCTCTGTATTCCTCCTGCTGGTCATTTCTTACTGAGCAATAATATTCCATAACTTTCATATACCACAATTTACCCAACCATTCTCCAACTGATGGACATCCATTCATCCTCCAGTTTCTAGCTACAACAAAAAGAGCTGCCACAAACATTTTGGCACATATATGTCTCTTTCCGCTCTTTAGTATTTCTTTGGGATATAATCCCAGTAGTAGCGCTGCTGGGTCAAAGGGTATGCACAGTTTGATAACTTTTTGGGCATAATTCCAGATTGCTCTCCAGAATGGCTGGATTCTTTCACAACTCCACCAGCAATGTATTAGTGTCCCAATTTCCCCACATCCCCTCCAACATTTGTCATTATTTGTTCCTGTCATCTTAGCCAATCTGACAGGTGTGTAGTGGTATCTCAGAGTGGTCTTAATTTGCATTTCTCTGATCAGTAGTGATTTGGAACACTCTTTCATGTGAGTGGATATAGTTTCAATTTCTTCCTCTGAGAATTGTCTGTTCATATCCTTTGACCATTTATCAATTGGAGAATGGTTTGGTTTCTTATAAATTATGGTCAGTTCTCTATATATTTTGGAAATGAGACCTTTGTCAGAACCTTTGTTTTTAAAAATATTTTCCCAATTTGTTACTTCCCTTCTAATCTTGTTTGCATTAGTATTATTTGTACAGAAACTTTTTAGTTTGATGTAATCAAAATCTTCTATTTTGTGATCAATAATGATCTCTAGTTCTCCTCTGGTCATAAATTCCTTCCTCCTCCACAAGTCTGAGAGGTAGATTATCCTCTGTTCCTCTAATCTATTTATTATCTCCCTCTTTATGTCTAAATCATGGACCCATTTTGATCTTATCTTGGTATATGGTGTTAAGTGTGGATCCATATCTAATTTCTGCCATACTAATTTCCAGTTTTCCCAACAGTTTTTTCCGAATAATGAATTTTTTTCCCTAATGTTGGAATCTTTGGGTTTGTCAAAGATTAGATTGCTATAGATGTACCCTTTTTTGTCCTTTGTATCTAATCTGTTCCACTGATCTACCGGTCTATTTCTTAGCCAATACCAAATGGTTTTGGTGACTGCTGCTATATAATATAGCTTTAGATCAGGTACACTTAGACCACCTTCCTCTGAGTTTTTTTTCATTAGTTCCCTTGCAATTCTTGACCTTTTATTCTTCCATATGAATTTTGTTGTTATTTTTTCTAGGTCATTAAAATAGTTTCTTGGGAGTCTGATTGGTATAGCACTAAATAAATAGATTAGTTTGGGGAGTATTGTCATCTTTATTATATTCGCTCGGCCTATCCAAGAGCACTGAATGTCTTTCCAATTATTTAAATCTGATTTTATTTTTGTGGCAAGTGTTTTGTAATTTTTCTCATATAATTCCTGACTTTTCTTTGGTAGATGGATTCCCAAATATTTTATACTATCAACATTTGTTTGGAATGGAATTTCTCTTTGTATCTCTTGCTGTTGCATTTTGTTAGTGATATATAAAAATGCCGAGGATTTATGTGGATTTATTTTGTATCCTGCCACTTTGCTGAAATTTTGAATTATTTCTAGTAGCTTTTTAGCAGAGTCTTTGGGGTTCTCTAAGTATACCATCATGTCATCTGCAAAAAGTGATAGTTTAATTTCCTCATTTCCTACTCTAATTCCTTGAATCTCTTTCTCGGCTCTTATTGCCGAGGCTAGCGTTTCTAGTACTATATTGAATAGTAATGGTGATAGTGGGCAACCTTGTTTCACTCCTGATCTTACTGGGAAAGGTTGCAGTTTATTTCTATTGCATATTATGCTTACTGACGGTCTTAAATATATACTCCTGATTATTCTAAGGAATAATCCATTTATTCCTATACTCTCAAGAGTTTTTAGTAGGAATGGATGTTGGATTTTGTCAAATGCTTTTTCTGCATCTATTGAGATGATCATATGGTTCTTATTAATTTGATTATTAATATGGTCAATTATATTAATAGTTTTCCTAATATTGAACCAGCCCTGCATTCCTGGAATAAATCCTACTTGATCATAGTGTATTATCTTGGAGATGATTTTCTGAAGTCTTTTTGCTAATATCTTATTTAAGATTTTAGCATCAATATTCATTAAGGAGATTGGTCTATAATTTTCTTTCTCAGTTTTCGATCTACCAGGTTTAGGTATCAGTACCATGTCTGTGTCATAAAAGGAATTTGGTAGGACTCCTTCATCCCCTATTTTTTCAAATAATTTATATAACATTGGGGCTAATTGTTCTTTAAATGTTTGGTAGAATTCACATGTGAATCCATCTGGCCCTGGGGATTTTTTCCTGGGGAGTTGATTAATAGCTTGTTCTATTTCTTTTTCTGAAATGGGACTATTTAAGCAATTTATCTCCTCCTCTGTTAATCTAGGGAGCCTATATTTTTGGAGGAAGTCATCCATTTCACTTAAGTTATCAAATTTATTGGCATAAAGTTGGGCAAAGTAACTCCTTATTATTTCTCTAATTTCCTCTTCATTGGTGGAAAGATCCCCCTTTTCATTTGTAAGACTATCAATTTGATTTTCCTCTTTCTTTTTTTTGATCAAATTTACCAAAGGTTTATCTATTTTATTGGCTTTTTCATAAAACCAACTCTTGGTTTTATTTATTAATTCAATAGTTTTTTTACTTTCAATTTTATTGATTTCTCCTTTTAATTTTTGTATTTCGAGTTTAATTTTTGGTTGGGGGTTTATAATTTGGTCTTTTTCTAGCCTTTTAAGTTGTAAGCCCAATTCGTTAATCTTCTCTTTCTCAATTTTCTTCAAATAAGCCTCTAAAGATATAAAATTTCCCCTTATTACCGCTTTAGCTGCATCCCAAAGATTTTGATATGATGTCTCATCATTATCATTATCTTGGGTGAAATTGTTAATTGTTTCTATAATTTGCTCTTTCACCCAGTCATTCTTTAAGATGAGATTATTCAGTTTCCAATTACTTTTTGGTCTATTTACCCCTAACTTTTTACTGAATGTAGCTTTTATTGCATTGTGATCTGAGAAGAAGGCATTTATTATTTCTGCCTTCCTACATTTAATTTTGAGATCTTTATGTCCTAGTATATGGTCAATTTTTGTATAGGATCCATGAACTGCTGAGAAGAAAGTATATTCCTTCCTATTGCCATTCAGTTTTCTCCAAAGGTCTATCATACCTAGTTTTTCTAATGTTCTATTTACTTTTTTAATTTCTTTCTTGTTTGTTTTGTGGTTTGATTTGTCTAAATCTGAGAGTGCAAGGTTGAGATCTCCCACTATTATAGTTTTACTGTCTATTTCTTCTTGCAGTTCTCTTAACTTTTCCTTTAGAAAGTTAGATGCTATACCGCTTGGTGCATATATGTTTAGTATTGATATGGCTTCATTATTTATGCTACCTTTCAGCAGGATATAGTTTCCTTCCTTATCTTTTTTAACGAGATCTACTTCTGCTTTTGCTTGATCTGAGATAAGGATAGCTACCCCTGCTTTTTTGGCTTTACCTGAAGCATAATAGGCTCTGTTCCAACCTTTTACCTTTACTCTGTATGTATCTCCCTGCTTTAAGTGTGTTTCCTGTAGGCAACATATTGTAGGGTTCTGCTTTTTGATCCAATCTACTATCCGTCTCCGTTTGATGGGATCGTTCATCCCATTTACATTTACAGTTAAAATTACTAATTCTGTATTTCCTGCCATCGTATTATCCCCAGATTATGCTTTTTTCCCTTGACCCCCCTGATCCCCCTCCCCGATATTTAATTTACAGACCCCCCTTGTGACGCGCAACCCTCCCTCTTTTTTTTTTTTTTTTTTTTTTTAGGATCCCTCCCCCCTCCCTCCAAGACCCTTCACTTATTCCCCTTTTCCTTTTCCCTTTTCCTCTCCCCCCTTTTAATGAGGTGAGAGAAAATTCTCTGAAAAACAAATATGTTAATTATTTACTCTTTGAGCCTCTTCTGATGAGAGTAAGATTCACACAATGATTCTCCCCCTCACTAAGTTCCCTCAGATATGGTGTATTTTCTATGTCTCTTCCTGGGATGTAGTTTCCCTCTTTTTATCACTCCTTCCCCTTTTTCTGAACCGACCTCCTTCCCTTTACTACACCCCCCTTTTTTTCTTTTATATCAGTAAAATCAAATTATCCTTGAGTATTTTTTATATACCCACAACAGAGTTACAGTTCTCAAGGGTTCTGTGTACCTTTTTCTGTTTCTCTTCAGTCTTGTGGATGTAGATCAAATTTTTTGTTTAAGTCTGGTTTTTTTCTTAGAAACATATAGAATTCCTCTGTTTCATTGAATGACCATCTTCTTCCGTGGAAAAAGATGCTAAACTTAGCTGGGTAGTTCATTCTTGGTTGCAGTCCTTGATCTTTTGCCTTACGGAATATCAGGTTCCAGGCCCTTCTATCTTTTAATGTGGAGGCAGCCAGATCTTGGGTGACCCTTATTGTGGCACCTTGGTATTTAAATTGTTTTTTTCTAGCTGCTTGCAGGATTTTCTCCTTTGTGTGGTAATTCTGCAGCTTAGCCACAATATTCCGTGGTGTTCTTTTTTTAGGGTCTATTTCAGAAGGAGTTCGATGAATTCTTTCAACATCTACTTTCCCTTCTGTTTCTATTATCTCTGGACAGTTCTCTTTGATAATTTCCTGTAAAATAGAATCTAGGCTCTTTTTTTGGTCATAGTTTTCTGGAAGTCCAATAATCCGCAGATTATCTCTCCTAGATCTATTTTCCAGGTCTATAGATTTTCCCAGTAAGTATTTGACGTTGTTCTCCAGCTTCTCATTTTTTTTGTTTTGTTTGACTGATTCTTGGGTTCTCTGTGAATCATTCATTTCTATTTGTTCCATCCTGACTTTTAAGGAGTTATTTTCTTCTTTCACAGTTTTTAGTTCTTTTTGTAAATGCCCAATTTCGTTTTTAAATGAATTATTTTGCTCTATTGAATTTTTTTCCCATTTCCCTAATTTTTTTTTTTTTGAGAATTATTTTCTTTTTCCAATTCAGAAATTCTATTTTCTTGAGACTTTTTTATCTTTTCCAATTCGGAAATCCTACTTTCCTGTGTTTTTTTAACCTTTTCTAATTCATAAATTTTGTTTCCCTGCATCTCCTGTGAATTCTTTATTTTTTCCAACTCCAATTTCAGGACGTTGTTATTCTCTATCATAACTTCCCTTTCCTTGCCCCATTTTTCTTCGATCTCCCTCAATTTCTTAAGAGCTTCTTCTAGGAGAGAGTTATGTGATGGGGGGCAGGAATCGTTCCCCTTTAGGTTGTTATCTTCTGAATCTTTGCTGTTAACTTCCTCGGGGTTGGGTACCCGCTCTTTCTCTGTATAGAAGGAATCTATAGTTTTTCTAGCTTTTTTGCTCATACTTAAAAAATGTTTTGGGGTCTGTCCCTGGGGTAGGAAATTATTTACTTCTTTACCAGCTTCCTCCCAGACCGGATGGATGCAGCGGCCCCTGCGCCGGAGCTAAGATAGAGCTCTGGGAGAGAGTTCCCCACCCCCTCCCTGGAAGCGCCTCAGAGGTGATTAGCACTACTGTGCTTCGAGGGCGTAGAATAGTGAAGACAGCACGAAGCTCAGCCTATGTGTCCGGGTGGGGAGTGGGTGTCTGCAGCAGGTGACGTAAGAAGCCCCTGCGCTCAAACTGGAAGTGTCTGCCAGAAACCGCGCTCCCTAGTTCAAAGGTTCCGCTTCTCTGGGACTTCCTGGAGCTGAGTTCCACTCCCTCCAGCTAAGCTAGGCAGTGTGTGTTGCCTTGGGCCGTATCCACCCACTTGTCAGTCTCTTAACTATTCTCAGGAGGTAGCTGAGGCCACACCCCCTGGTGCCGAGTCTGCCGAGTCACGGGGGGGGGGGGGGGGGGGGGGGGGGGGAAATCTAATCTGAGTTTTAAAATATTTTGGCTTTCTCTTCTGAACTGCTAAATAATTAGCAGAGAAGAGCTAACAGCCTGTGCCAGATTCCTTTACCTCAGTGGCTTCTCTGATCCCAGAGCCCTTCCCAGCGCAATGGGCGCAGTGTGCCCCTACCCCACCGTCTGTGCTGGTCTTTCTTATTCCTCCCCTGAGAACTGACCTTTCCTGTTGAAACTCCAGATTCTCTTCAGCTGGTAAGTCGTGCTTCCAGTCCTTGTGGTATCTATCAGTCCTGAGCTAATTTTGAGACTTAATTTATCTAATTGGTTGTGAGGGAGTGAGGACGTTCACTGAGTCGTGTGTTTCTTCTCCGCCATCTTGGCTCCGCCCCCAAGCCAGAAATAATTAACAGAGGGAAGGCACTAGATTTAAGAGGATTTGGGAAAAGCTTCAACAAAAGATGTGATTTTAGTTTAGACACAAAAGAAGCCAAGGAATCCAACAACTGGAGCAAAGGAAAGAGTGTTCTGTGCAAGGTGAGCAGACAGAGAAAACATCCAGAGTTTAGAGATGAAGAAGGAAAGCCAGGAGATCCATGTCATTGGATCAAAGAGTGTGTGGCAGAGAGTAAGGTGTAAGAAGATTACAAAAATTGAAGATCCTATGTTATAAAGAGCATTGAGTGCTAAACAGTATAATTTGTATTTAATCAAGGAGGCAATAGGGAGCCACTGAAATTTTTGCCTGTGTGTTTGTTTGTGTGTATACATACATATATATATATGTATATATATATATATATATATATGAAAAGCAATATATATATACATATATATGTATATATATTTGTGATGTGACATTTATTTACTCTTTAGAAAAATCACTTTAGTGGCTAAATGGAAGATATATTGGAGTAAGGAGAAAATCAAGGCAGGCAGACCTATCTGCAGTTTATTACAACAATGTAGGCATGAAGTGATAAAGGTCTGCACTATAGTGGTAGCAATGGCAGAGGAAAGAAGGAGACATATTTGTGAGATGTTGCAAAGGAGAATTCCAAAGGCCTTGGCAGCAGATGGGAAATAGAGAAGGTTGAGAGATAGTGAGATGTCTAGGAGGAAACTAACTTGTAGCCTTGAGTGATTGAGAAGATGAAGTATCCAGATCCTTCAGCTAGACTGAAGGATAACTTGCATTATCTGTGATTGGCAGTTGGTAGAGATAGGCAACTTTCTTCATAAGATTTGCCTCCCCAGATAAATGTAGCAGGGACTGGTAATAGGGAAAATAAGAACAAGGGAGGATGTGGGAAAAAATAATGGATTCTGTTTTGGAAATAATAAGTTTGAGATGTCTAAAGGGCATCTCATTTGAAATTTCAAAAAGATAGTTGAAAATGGATCAACAGAGAATTTGGGACAGGATAGAGGATCATCAACATAGAGATGGAGACAAAATCGATAGGAATTAATGATATGACAAAATAAAGTATTTTATAGGAAGAGAAGAGGGCCCAAGACAGAAATTTAAGGGAGCCTTCTCATTAGAATGGCTGATCCAGAAAAGAATCCAGATCTGTTCCATTCCTGAGACCTACTAAGCAGCCATGTTTCTTCTGAACTTGTGGTCTATGACTTCATACCAGTGTTCTTTCCACTCATTGTTTAATATGGAAAATGATGTAGATTTAGATAAAATGTCATGAAAGATATATTGTTTACTTGTAATGAGGTTGTGAATTCCTTGAGAATGAAGACTGTCTTTGTCTCTTTCTGTATCCGTAGGGTATAACATGGTACCTAGCACATAGTGAGTACCTAATAATTGGTTATTGATTGATTGTAATTTCATATCATAGGCCCCTACATGTGTCTTTCCAATTGAAAATGTTATTGATGAAATCATAAAGTATTTGCAAGCAATGGAATTGGCTTTGGAGGGTGGGGTGGTCCGAATCATATGTACAACAACAACAAAGCTTCCAGTGTCTACTTGATATTTGCTTGACAAAAGTCTTTCTTCCAGATGTGCTTCAGGTCTTTTAAGTTTGGAGTCCAATGACTCCCCTACCCATTTGCTGTATCATTGCCTTTCTGAGGGTTTGAAGTCCAAGGTCTCTTCTGCTACATGTCCAGCTCCAAGATCAACCACTCAGGCACCCTGAGTCTGACAGTGAACTCCAGTTGTCAGCCTTGATCAGGCACATTTGTCTCTTAAAGCACTTGCTGAAGTACTAAACCATTGACAAGGCCTGTTGATTTGGCACTGGCTGACTCAGAGACACTGAAGGTTGGGGCAACCCAGTGCCAGTACTCAGGAGTTACTCTCCTAGATATGGGAGGACTGAGATGCATTGGCACAGCCAATGGAGAATGGTTGAGCAGCACCTGTCCACAGTATGCTCGCTTCCAGGCAGTATGAGTTAGCAGCTCGTATCTTTTTTTTATGAGTCCCTAAAAATATTGAATCAACCTGACAGAGGAAAACAAACAAAGGGAACAGTGGATAAAATATAGTGCCCTACCTGAAACTCTCACATAAAACACCTATTAAAACTGAACGTGAGAAAACTAGCTGGAGCCATTTGTTTTCTTTAACTTATATAATAAACCAAAGCTAGGAAGCCTCACTGGAGACCTATTCTGAAGTTTGTGATTCATCTGGTTCCAGTTTTGTAGAACGTAGAGGCTTTCAGGGAACTGTCCTGAATATAGGCATGCTTCAAAAAATACCGATACATGAGAAAGATGGCAGACTAACGGTCTCACTCTACTATGATTCCCACTGAAGCTTCCCTCCATTTCCCTATTCAACTCTCATTTCTATCCAAGAGGGATAACATAGCTACATGGAAAGAGTCTTTTGATCTAGCTTCAAATCCTGCCTATCATGTTTACTATCTGAATAATATTAGGCAAGTCATAACTGACCTAGACTCAGTTTCCTCAATGTAAAATAGTGGGTTTAGCTTAGATTCAACAAGTCAAGTCACTGATTATGAATAAAGTGCTTACTATGTTCCAGATATTAGGCTAAAGACTCAGGGTACAAAGCAAGCTAAAATGCAATCTCAACTCCATTCTTGGAGGAGGCAACATGCAAACAAATTTGTGCATCCAAGATATCCATCTGTCTATCTTTCTATTTCCTCCTTCACTCCCTCTCTTCCTCCCTCCCTTCCTGCCTTCCTCCCTCCTTTCTTTCCTTCTTCCCTCCCTTTCTCCCTTCCTTCCTTCCTTCTTCCTTCCCTTCTTTCTTTTTTTCTTCCTTCCTTCCTTCTCTCCTTCCCTCCTTCCTTCCTTCCTTCCTTCCTTCTTTCCTTCTTCCCTTCCTTCCTTCCTTCCTTCCTTCCTTCCTTCCTTCCTTCCTTCCTTCCTTCCTTCCTTCCTTCCTTCCTTCCTTCCTTCCTTTCTCCCTCCTTTCTTTCCTTCTTTCCTTCCTTTATTCCTTTCTGTCTCCTATCAGCTATCTATCTTTCCTCTTTCATCTATATGTGTCTACATGGTCTTAAGTTTCTGCCGATTCCAGATCTATGACCCTATGATTGTGCCCATCAAGAAAGTTAACCTCTAAAAAGTCTCAGAGCAGATGGGTGGGATGGGCTAACCTTTTCAATGTGCTGTGGTGCAATGAGGGGGTTGTGGTGCAATTAAGAAGGTAATTAAGTCTGGAATTCAAATCCCGAGTTTAAATCATAACTTTGCTTCTTCCTATTTCCATAATTTTGGAGAAAAAAAAATCACTTAAAGCCTTCCTGGTCCTTAGTTTTGTAATCTATAAAATGGGATCACAATTCTGACACCCTACTTGTTGGGTTTTCTAAGAAGATTGAGAAAATGGATGTAAAGACTTCTGCAAAACTTCAATTGCTAAATAAAGTTATATTGTCATTGAACAGCAACATTGAGCAGCAGTGGTAGCAATCATGGTATTGGCAGCAGGTTATACATTAGAATGGAAAGAAAGCTTGGAGGTCCTTTAAGCCAAGCCGGACACAACGTAGACAAAGGAAGACAAAGCCCAGAAGGGGGCGGGGCAGATCCAAAGAAACACTAGAAAACAAGCAAATGATCCAGAATTCTAAGTCCTCAGATTTCCAACCTGTGTCTCTTTCCTCTATCCCATGCTATTGTTGTTGTCATTCTTGTTACTATTTCAGGAAGGCAGGTGCCCAATCTGTCCAAATTTCTGGTCTTTTTCGCCCCTCATTTGAGTCCAAATATAAAACCCTGCTCTGTAGGGCTTTTAGGAAGAAAAATGTTGACAGGAGAAACTACTGTGGACAATTTTAGGATAAGAACTCTAGCTGTGCCAAGTGACCTATTTGGAAGCCATAATGCCCTTATCTCCACAAAGGTGGGCATGAGCAAAAGGTACTTATTGCTTTGAAAATTTGGAGCTGCCCAGGAGATCGCCATTTGCACCTGAGCTACACCTGGCTACCCAGGATCCTGTGCCATTGCCCAGCACACCCCAAACCTGGCGAACCAGTCCAGTCATTCAGAAGGGGAGATTTTTACGATACGAACCTGCTGGACCTCTCAGTGGAAGAAACCTGGTGTCATTTGGTTTTGAGATAAAGCATAACAGTGATGTGAGTGGACGCTCTGAAGCGAGTATGAGGGACCCGCTGTGATCCATGCATTGTCCTTCTACCAGCATGCTTGGTGGTGTTCCAGGTCCTACTGACAGTTTGGACGAAGGCATACCATCTAACGTGGTAGGATTTTTCCTTTTTTTGATAATGTGGTCGAGAAATGAGTTTGGAAGGCACTGAGCAATTTCTCTGATGTTATTTGGTACAGCAGCAGCAGCAGCATGAAGTAGAACAGTTCTGTTCTAAAGTGTCTGGCAGGAAAACTGGCTTCCTGCACCTCACCAGGGCACAAGCAATAAACATCCAACTACTGTACATTCCATTTTTTATAGCAGAGGAAATTAATAATGCATGATCACATATTCCTTATTGCTTTTTCCAATGGATTTCTAAAAGGCTGTTGACTTTGAAAAGGTGTACATGTTTATTATACATGTGTACACATACCACAAGCCATACATATACATGTATAATGAGATAGTATTCTTTCATTTAGTACTTTACATGAATGTTCTCAAGTGATCTCCCAATATGCCATTCCATAAATCAGGTGCCATTATTATTCCCATTCTACAGATGAGGAAATTGAGATTCAGAAAGGTTAATTAGTTATGCAATTAGTAAATGTTAAGAGATGGGATGTGAAACCAGGACTTATGTTGTCAAATTTAACACTCTGTTCCTCATGCTCTGATATGTCTCATAAATATAGCTCTTTTAAAGATTGCAAACACCTTTTGACACTGAAGCATCACGAAATCTGTGGTTCAATGGAAATAGCACTGGGTCTGGATATGAAAAACTTGATTATAATTATGTGATTTAAATGGCCATCAAGTCTATTCCAGCTCTAGAGCTAAAGTCCCTGGGAAGTAAATGATACAGGGATTATCAACCTATTTTAAGGAAACTGACATCTAGAGAGATTCAACAATTTATCCTGGTTCACATGGATAGTGTCTGAAGCAATATTTGAATCCAAATCTTTATGATTCCACATGAAATGCTGCATCCCTCTTACCTGGTTGCCTCTCAAAAAAGAAATAAAAATATATAAAAGGCAAATTATGAAAGCTGAAAGTATATCCAAGTAATCTCTCTTCCCATGAGTTAGATTTGGATGTCTAGATATGAAAGATATCATTTCCAGGTTTCATTCTTAATCTTTTTTTTTTTTTTGCATCATGGATCTCTTAGTTTGGGGAAGACTGAGGACCCATCTTGAAATCATGCTTTTGATAACTTAAAATAGAAAGTTTTTTGGGGGTAAAATCACTCTATTGAAATAGTCATCCAAATGCAAAAAAATAAAAAATAAACATATATACCTGAGATTCAAAACTCCTATTTTAGATGATAAGAAGAGAAACAAAACCTTCCCAGAGATTTATTTGTTCAAATAAACCATTAGAAGTGATCAGTGAAGAATTAACTCTCAGTTCCCTCAATTCCTCTAGAAATAAAAAAAAAAAGTTTGTATTGATTGATTCAAGAAATGAAAAGCCTAGAAAGAAAGCATTATCATCAGTGGCATGTGCAGGTTTATTAAAGCATATATATAGTCCCAGAACAAATGAAAGAAACAGTCTCCCCACAGAGAAGATTTCTAGTTCCATACAATTTCAACAACCAATTGGGAACTTCGCTATTTAAGCCATCAAGTTGTTCAACTACAAGTCTAGACTACAGATGGGAAATTAAGTTTGGTAGACCCACCTGTAATTTTCCTTGGGTTATGAATTGAAATTAGCCAGCTATGCAGTTGGGTGCAAAGTACCCATAGCCATTATATCTCTTGGATGGTTGAGTGGCCTCGGCAGCTTTTGTTTGTCTTTATGTTTTTGGCATCTTCCCTGCTTTGTAATGTCGCCATAGATCGTTGGTCTCCAGTACTCTGATATCAGTCACATACAGGTGCATCCATGTATATAGCTAACTAATACCCTCACATATGCTCATAGATACAGGTGATAGGAAAACCTCTGACTGCTAGAGTTCAAGAATACATACATATATACATATACATATACATATACATATACATATACATATACATATACATATACATATACATATACATATACATATACACATACATATACATATATATATATACATATATATATATATACATGAAGAGACAGACATAGAGTAACAGTGACAGAGAGAGACACAGAGACTCTTCTTGAGAATCCCCATCTCAGAAAAAGAATTTGCTAGCATGTTTATTCCTCTGTATACACACACATAAAAATAAGTAAGGTTCTGACTATAGGAAAGGTCTAGAATATCCATTTACCATAAGAGGTAGTGTGATTCAATGGAAAGAACAGTGACTCTAGAGAAAGATGACTTAGGTTCAAAATTCCACCTCTTGGGGACAGCTAAATGACATAGTGAATAGAGCTCTGGCCCTGAATTCAGGAGGACCTAAGTTCAAATGCAGCCCCTGATGCTTAACAATTACTAGTTATGTGACCCCTGGACAAGCTACTTAATCCTAATTTCCTTCTCCCCCCAAAAAATCCTACATCTGACACAACCTGCATGATATTGGTCAAGTCAGCATGGTAGATCAGAAAGATGACTGGATTTGAGGCCACAGGATCAGGGTTCAAATTTCATCCCTTATACTTACTACCTGTGTGACTTTGGTTCAGTCACTTAACAGCTCTGGGATACAACTTCCTTATCTGTAAAATGAGGGTGTTAGACTAGATGCATAAAAGGTTGTTGCAATTTTAAATCTAAGATCCTATGATATATCACATACCCCACACTTAATTCCTTATCTATAAAATGAAGGGCAGAGGGAATGGTAGACTACAGTTGTCTTTGTGGTCCCTTCCAGCTCTATATTTAGAATTCATACTGAAAATTCTTATTTCCTAAATAGAAACAGTTTGTGTCTCCTGAATGACATAATTAAAACTTTTCTAAGCTCATGAGATGGTATTAGTATGATTTATGCAAAAAGGGTACTATAACTAAGAAATTTCAAAACAGAAAAGGTCTTGCTATCATTCAATGGGCTGGATTTTCTGTGGGTTCATTTTTCAGATGGTGAAGTGAGACTTGTACTTGATACAGATAAAGTCAAGGAATGCAGCCATCTTCTTTCAAACTTCAGACTGAGGAATCACAATTCTGGAGCAACTCTCTTGTCTTTTTTCCCCATCCTAAGCCCCTACTCTTTATTCCTCTTTCCCTATATACTTCCCTTTCCTTCCTTTGATCTAACTGAACACATAGAGGAAGCAAGGGGATATCAAGTGGGTTCAGTTAGACAAGAAGTAAAAAACCATTACAGCTTTTTCTCACATCATCCTTGCTTCATATCTCAGAAGGATAACAGGATGAAGTTCAAAGCTTCTCTGATATTCTATACTTATCTCCTAAGATTATGGACTTCCTATGTATTTGTGCATTTCTTTTTTTTTTTCATTAATTCATGTAAAAATCTTTGCAGTATTTAAGAAGCAAAAACAGTTCATATAAATACCAGCTGATTTTATCAGGGGGAGTTAAAGTTTAGTTCTTAAAGTTTAGTTTAACTTAAAGTTCTTTAGTTCTTAAAGTTTAGTTAAACTACCAGATCTTAAAAATGTAGTAAGACTTTTGGTAATCCTACATGCATTATCATTCCATTTGGTACTTTCAACAGTCCTGTGGGATAGGCACTACAAATATTATAAGAATTAAATGAGATATTTGTGAAGCTCTTAGCAGAGTGCCTGGTTCATAGTCAGTGTTTTATAAATGTTATTATTATAACCATTATTATTATCCCCATTTTATAGATGAGGAAACTGAAGAACAGAGACATGAAATTACTTGGCCAAGATTTAGGTGCCAGAGCTAACATTTAAACTCAGATCTTTCTTATTCCATGTTCAGTGTGCTGTCCATTAACAACTATGCTGTATGTATGTATGTATTCTTGAACTCTAACAATCAGAGGTTTTCCTATCACCTGCATCCATGAGCATATGTAAGGGTATTAGTTAGCTATATTTAGTTCAGTCTACCTGAACTAAAAAGAACAAAGCTTGGATGACACAAGTAAATGAGAAGAAAAAAAAAAGTGTCATGTGTTCTATTCATCAGCACTTGGGTTTAAAGTTGGTAGGGCTGTGAATCTAGGGAATGTCTCATGTCTTGGCTTATTAGGATCTGTCTTGCCAGTATGTTAATGTCTGCATTTAATTCTGAAATCCAAACAGTTGTGACAGTGAAGTGTGAACAGCCTTTGAACCTAATCTACAGGGGAAACACAACACTGATTGAATCAGAGACATTCCAACAGGAAGGTTATTCCTGTTGACTTGTCACTTCAGAAAGGGAAGGAAATGGCAAGTGATAATGCTCAATCGGTTATGTATTGTCAGCTGGCTCTGTGTTGTCTGTGTGATTCTGGTTCATGTCACTCTGGTGAATAATGTCTTGTCTCCCAGACTCATCTCATCGAACATATTGGGACTCTTACAGTTGTACTGTTGAGGGGTTTGGGGAAGAGTTTTTGTCTTTTCATGTAGATCAGCCATATCTGCCTGTGGATATAGATGACTTAAAATTAACCCAAGCAAGATTAAAAATATCAAAAAACAATATGGAGCAGGCAGCCTCACAAAAAGCTGCCGTTCAAGCTCATCAGTGCAAATTTCTTGTCAAAATATTCCCTGAGCTAAGTAAAGGTTACGTATTCATATGAGCACCTGACTTATAAAATCAATCAGGGCAAGTATGAAAGACGCCTGCTTTTTTGCATGCATTCAAGTTGTTGCTTCCATTAACTTAACTTCCTAAAAAATGTATTTCATTTCCCCCGATCTGCTCTGCATAACTCATTAACATCATAATCGCCAACAATAATTGCCTGAAGTGAGTGAAGAAAATCGGGAAAGATGAAGAGTTGAATTACCACTTAATGAAAGAAAAAAAAATCAAGACAATTTAAATCAGTCTGTCTACCATGAGGCAGCCACCACTCCCTTCCTTATGGAAAATGTGCATGAAATGTGTTTCTGGGACTTTGCTTTGTTTATAAATAGAAGAACTCAGACATTGAATCATGAAAGTATTTTCAGGGACTAAATCCATTGTATGAATCGGGGTAATTGACTTGTCAAAAGAAAATATTTTCAGAAATTTTGTTCAGAAACCCCACAACAAATTGTTAGAATAAGTTGGTCCATCTCTAAGAAGCATGGAACAGTATAAAGAGCACGGGATACAGTCAGAAAACCTATGTTTGAATGTTACTGGATCATTTATTGTCTATGTTATTATGGACAGTCTACTTAGCACTTCTTTGTTTTCTTGTGTGTGAAACAAGTGGGCTGGAACAATATAGAACCATAGAAATTGGAGTTCAAGGGACTTTAGTGGCCATGTAGCCCAATCTATTCCAAATAATTAGTCCCAACTAAATATACCTACAAATACTCATCCGACTTCTACTTGAAAGCCTTTATGAAGGGAGAATGAACCAATTCTTAAAGAAACTCATTCCATTTTAGGATTAGTTTCTTTTTAAGAATTAGAACAAAAGGTTTGGCAATTGTCAATGTTATAAAATTACCCATT
This sequence comes from Sminthopsis crassicaudata, assembly GCF_048593235.1. Taxonomy (NCBI): domain Eukaryota; kingdom Metazoa; phylum Chordata; class Mammalia; order Dasyuromorphia; family Dasyuridae; genus Sminthopsis; species Sminthopsis crassicaudata. The sequence continues at coordinate 31,496,305 of NC_133621.1, read as the reverse complement.
CATATATCTGGTAAATAAAAACTATTAAAAAATAAAAAAATTAATATAAAAATAATACTAATTTCATTTTAAGATTTCTTTTGATTCTAGATAGCATGAAAATCCATTAAACAAATAGTCCTAAATTGCTTTCTTTTATCAAGCAAAGGAACTTTCTTTTTGAGTCCCAAAGAGGTATACATTTGGAGATTTGTACTCTTCCAACAAATTGAGGGATGATTTCTTGGATCAGCGCTCACTATAAAAAATGTCAAACATTAACAGAAAAAAAGTTTCTGAATGAACAAGGGAAATCAGCCACAGAATTAAATGTGAACAGATACATTAACTTTTAAAAATGTTTAATTTTATAGTTTCCAGGAGCAAGATGTTAAAAGATGGAAATTTGTCCATCTTTGGGGATTGAAGAGTGGGGCAAAGTCTAAAGCCATATTTGCATTGTTCTAGGAACCATCTCTAACTGATACAGCCTTAGAGAGTTGTCTGAGAAGTATAGTGGAAGCAGGATTTTAATTTATGCATTGCTTAATGCAAGGTAAATTTTCTAGCCATTATCTTTGGTCTTTTTCTACTTTGTGTATATAGGAGGTTAAATGTTTGTTAAATTGAGCAAGGTATCTGTCATTAGAAGTGGACTGCCTTGATTTATCCCCTTCATAGGCCTTCCTGTTAATTTTTGAAATTGTATTTGATCAAGTCTAATCCATAACCATTTATTAAGCACATACCATGTGCCAGATGATATATTAAATGCTGGGGATACAAAAAATGAAGGGAAAAAAAGGTCCTAATTTCCCAAAGACTCACACTGTAATGGGAAGGCAGCATGTATTGATTTGATTTGATTGGTGAAAAACATTGTTAAATACATATTTTCTGTTATTTCTCTGGGAATTTTATGCAGAAGAAGTTCCATAATAAAGTCAGCAAGATGGACAGATTCCTACACAACATTGGTCAGTGGCTCTGTGGGAGGTAGAGCTGGCTCATGAATACTTGATCATTTCTGCTGTTTCTGTCCTTTCTGAAGGAGTGACAGTTGAGTCCTTCCCAGGGTACACCAATTTATTGGCTGGGAAGTGGTTTATTGAGTAATCTTTCTGCAATTATTGTCATCCCCCTTTACTCTTTGGAGATTTAATTAGCCACATCTTATTGTAGTAATTAGCTTATTTTTATTATAAGTGTCATATAATGACTCTCAGGTCCACATGGTCCCTAGCTAAACTATTTTATGAGTTTATTTCAGAAGAAAAGTCCTTAATATTATAACAATAGTTCAGCGCCCCCACTCTTAAGGAAATTCCTAATATTTGGACAGAGGTTTGACTATCTGATATCATTTGAATTTTTTTTTTTTTTTTGTATTTTCAGGTGATTTCTGGTTTCTTTTCTTTATCTTTTCTTAATATAGTCTAAGTGTGCTATTCACATTTTCCTGACTGACCATGCATTTTCCTACATTTGATGACAAATTAGAATTTAGGGAACATTTAGATGTAAGAAAGCAGAAGATTGTTTGATGGTAGCTGTTACTGAACAGACATACACAAGGAAATTTAGGGAGGAAAGTAAACTTTGAGGACTTCTACTCATACTGGAAAAATAAAAAGAAATTGTGTTTTTAATGCAAGTTCTTTCTTTCACAATGCTTACAGGACTCAGAATTATAACTCCATTTCTTCTTGGCTAAACTCATCAGATTTTCCTCTCTCTCCACCCATTTTTCCTGTACCACTGCTTTCCTCCAATTTTGCTACTAGTGATTTCCTCTTCCTCACCCCTTCAAAAAAAAAAAAAAAAAAAAAGCAAAAAACCAACCAAACAAACAAAAAAACAAACCTTCCATGTGTCTTAGAACAAAAATCTTGTTCCAGATTGAGAAAGCCTCAGGGAAGGAGGAAAATTTTAGGGTAAGAAGGCAGTTGAGGGACAGTGGGGAAGCTTGGAGAGTCAAAAGCAAAGTCAGAAAAGAAATGAAAGAAAAGGAAGGGAGGGAAAAGGAGTGTAGTGGGATTTACAAAAAAACAAGGGAGTGATGGGGGGAGAGAGAGAGAGAGAGAGAGAGAGAGAGAGAGAGAGAGAGAGAGAGAGAGAGAGAGAGAGAGAGAGAAGAGAAAGAAGAGAGAGAGAGAGAGAGAGAGAGAGAGAGAGAGAGAGAGAGAGAGAGAGAGAGAGAGAAGAGGGAGAATGAGATAAAGTCAGAAACAGAGACAGAGACACATACAGAGAGAATGTAGACAGAGAAGTGGAAAGAGAATAAGTATCAATAAAGTGTTCATAAATCCTGTCCCTAATCCATAATACATACAGGGAATTTTAAGTCACAGAGGTATTACTGATCTGATTGGTGAAGGGAGTTTCCACACTAAAGGTCCCCCTATAGCAGTGAAATTATAAATATACTCTCATTTGATCCTCAGAACCATAATGGGCAGTGAATGCTGTTATCCCCATTTTAGAGTTAAGGAAATTGAGGCATTCATTGATAGAATGACTCAATCAATGTCATATGGATATTATATGTGTAAGGTAGATTTGAACTCATCTCCCCAAGCCCAGGTCCAGTGCTCCCTCCATTGTACCATCTATCTGAAACAGAGAGAAGACAGACACTAACATACCAAGTGAAGTTTGCCATTAAGTTGATGTTGAGAAGTGGTTTTGAAAATTGCATTTTATTTTTTCACAAAAGTATTAAAGCTTATACTCTACCTTTCCTGAATCTAATTAAACTGCTTGTTAACTTTGTGTGTTGAGAGTTTGAATGTCTGAAACAACAGAGTTGTTTCCCCAGAAGGGATAGAATGGGCTTATAGGTAGGGCTGGAATCAAGAGTTCTGATTAACAGATACTCCTGCCTGAAAGGGTGGGATTAAGACAGGATCCTAAGATGATAGATGCAGCATTAGACAGGACCCTTGAGACAGCTAGTCTAGCTTCTTTTTACAGAGCATTCTCATAGGCATGAAATAACTTGCTCATGGTCATCCATATAATAAGTACAAGAAAGAACATTTGAACCCTATTCCACCAAATCTGCAAATAATGTTCTTTCTGCTGTCTTACAGTGGCTAGTTAGTTGACCACAATATTGTAGAGTTCTGACTTTGAGAGGACCCAAACTGATATATCTACTGGACCCATTGTTCATTAAGCTAGCATTAAACATAAAACAACAGTGAATGTGCAACTGATGTCCTTTTTACACTACTGTTTCCCAAGTAAAAAAAAGAAGCAAGTTATTTTTCTTCCCATGAAGAGAAGCAACTAGCTTGAATAAAGCCATGCTGGATAATAGGCAATTCACATGGAGATCACCCTGTTTGAATTTATTTGCAATAATAATGCCCAGCTAGATAATGTCAGGCAGTAGCATGGTGGCCACAGGGGCACTGAACTCGAAGAACTTAGGTACCACTTAAAGCCACTAATCAGCTTACCAGTGCCAGATGTTGTATAGTTCTTTTGAGGCAGGACAAGATAATACTTTTACCTCCTTGGTTTAAGAGAGAAAATTGTTTGCCATTTTCTACTACTAAAGATCAGTATCCTATGTTCTTACCAATCTGTAAAAGAAGGTTCATTTTTTTCTGTAGAATTAGATGAAAAAGTCTGATTCTTTTTGTACAGCAAAATAACTGTATGGACATGTGTATATATATATATATATACATATATATATATATATTGTATTTAACTTATACTTTAACATATTTAACATTATTATTGCAAATAAATTCAAACAGGGTGATTCTCCTGCTGGCCGTTTCTTATAGAACAATAATTTTCCACAATATTCATATACCATAACATCTTCAGCCATTCTCCAGTGATTGGCATTTACTCACTTTCCGTTTTTTGCCACTATAAAAAGAATTGCTACAAATATTTTGCACATGTGAGTCCCTTTCCCTTTTTAATGTTCTCTTTGATATAGGCCCAGTAGAGACACTGCTGGAACAAAAGGGAGGCATGGTTCGGTAGCTTTTTGAACATAATTCCATATTGCTCTTCAGAATGGTTGGCTCCTTTCACAACTCCACCAACAATGTGTTAGTGTACCAGTTTTCCTACATCCCCTCCAACATTCATTTTCTTTTCCTGTCATCTTAGCCAATATGAGAGGGGTGCAGTGGTACCTCAGAGTTGTCTTAATTTTCATATCTCTGATCAATAGTGATTTAGAGTATCTTTTCATATGACTAGAAATGGTTTCAATTTTTTCATCTGAAAATTTTCTGTTCATATCCTTTGACCATTTGTCAATTAGAGAATGGCTTATATTCTTATAAATTTGAATCAATTCTCTATATATTTTAGAAATGAGGCCTTTATCCGTATTCTTAGATATAGTTTTTTGCCAATTTACTGCTTTCTTTCTAATCTTGTCTTCATTGGTTTTTATTTATACAAAAGCTTTTTAAATTAATATAATCAAAAATATTCATTTTGCATGCTGTAATGTACTCTAGTTCTTCTTTGTCCATAAATTTCTTCCTTCTCCACAGATCTGAAAGGTAGATTATATTTTGTTCATTTAATTTGCTTATAGGATCACTCTTTATCTGTAAATCATGAACCCATTTCAATTTTATCTTAGTATAGGATATTAGAGTGGGTCAATGCCTAGTTTCTGCAATACTAATTTCAAGTTTTCCCAACAATTTTTGTCAAATAGTGAGTTCTTATGCCAGAAGTTGAGATCTTTGGGTTTATCAAACACTAGATTACTATAGTCATTGACAATTGTGTGTCGTGAACTTAACCTGTTCCACCGACTGGCTGCTTTATTTTGTAGCCAGTACCAAATGGTTTTGATGACTGCTGCTTTATAATAAAATTTTAGGCCTGGCACAGCTAGGTTACTTTCATTTGCATTTTTCATTAATTCCTTTGAAATTCTTGACCTTTTGTTCTTCCAGATGATTTTTTTTTTATTATTTTTCTAACCCTATTAAATAATTTCTTGAGAGTTTGATTGGTATTGAATTGAATAAGTAGATTAATTTAGGTAGAATTATCATTTTTATTATATTAGCTCAGCCTAACCAAGAGCACTTAATATTCTTTTAGTTGATTAGATCTGATTTTATTTGTTTGTAAAGTGCTTTGTAATTTTGTTCATCTAGTCCCTGACTTTGTCTTGGCAAGTAGATTCCCAAATATTTTATATTTCATATTTTTTACAGTAATTTTAAATGGAATTTCTCTTTGTAGCTCTAACTGCTGGACTGTGTTGGTAACATATAGAAACACTAATGATTTATGTGGATTTATATTGTATTGTGCAACTTTGCTAAAGTTATAATTTGTTTCTAGAATTTTTTTTTAATTGATTCTCTGGGATTCTCTATATGATCATATCATCTGAAATGAGTGATAATTTTGTTTCCTCATTATCTACTCAAATTCCTTCAAATTATTTTTTCTTTTCTTATAGCTAATGCTAACATTTCTAATACAATATTGGGTAATAATGGTGATAGTGGCCAACCTTGTTTTACCCCTGATCTTGTTGGGACAGGTTCTAATTTATCCCCATTACATATGATTTCAAATAGATGCTAGTGATTATTTTAAGGAAAATGCCACTTATTCCTATGCTCTCTAGTGTTTTTAATAGGAATGGGTATTAGATTGTGTCAGATGGTTTTTATACATGTATTGAGATAATCATATGATTTCTGTTAGTTTGGTTAATGATATAGTCAATTATGCTAATACTTTTCCTAATATTGAACCAACCCTGCAATCTTGGTATAAGTCCTATTTGGTTAAGGTGTATTATCCTAATGATAACTTGCTATAATCTCTTTGCTATTATTTTATTTAGGATTTTTGCATTAACATTCATTAGGGAAATTGTTCTATAAATTTCTTTGTCTGACTTGACCCTACCTGGTTTAAATATCAGCACCATATTTGTGTAATAAAATAAATTTGGTAGACCATCTTTCCCTCCCGTATTTTTCCAAATAGTGTAGTACTGAATTAATTGTTCTTTAAATATTTGGAAGAATTCACTTGTAGATCCATCTGGCCCTGGAGATTTTATGATTAATACCTTGTTCAATTTCTTTTTCTAAAATGGTACTACATAAGTAATTTATTTCTTCCTCTGTTAATCTTGGCAATCTATATATTTTTAAAATATTCATCCATTTCACTTAGATTATCAGATTTATTGGCATGTAGTTGAGTGAAATGGTTCCTAATTATTGTTCTAATTTCCTTTTCAATGGTGGAGAGTTCACCCTTTTAGTTTTTGATACTAGGATTCTCCCTAAATTTTAAAGCTATAATTCTCCAATCTGATCATCTTATTGCAATCAGGTATTAATGCAAAAAAGTATAGAAACTTCTTTTGAGTCAACCTATAGTTTCTCTGATAAGCACATGTTATAATATGTGGCTTCTGGGAGGCAGTGTGGTATTTTTATTCTGTTTTATTAGCTTTAATTAAAATAATTAAATATTAGGCAATGTGGGTGAGAGTTAATTAGTAGATTGCTAGTGGGAGGTAATGCAGAGCAAGATAGTTTGAAGTCAAGAAGATGGATTCAACTTTGACACACACTACCTATATTACCCTGTACAAGTCATTTAACCCTACAGTCCCCAGATAGATCTATAAGATCTATAAGACTCCAAGCTACAGAGCAGGTATTGATCTATACTGATTTATGAATGTGTATCAATGAAGTCACATTTATTCATTCATTCATATATATGTGTAGGTGTCTATACACACATATATGTATGTGTATGTATGTAAGTATATATCTATGTATTTATAAGTATATATATATGTAAATGTGTATGTTTATGTACGTGTATGGCTCTGGTGGGGAAGGTGGGCAGGTGACCTTGCACAGTCCTCCCTCATTTAAATCCAATTCATTTGTATATCATGGCATCACCTCCCTGAGATCAGGGTTCTCTTTGAGAATGAAAGACAAACAAAACAAAACAAAATAAATAAAATAAAAACAAAAGCAACACAAAATCCCATATGCTTCAGGAAGTGTTTCCCCACCCCTCTCATCTGCTAATGCCCTCCTCCTTCAAAACAAAATTGGATTTATTTTGTATATATTTCTTTATATTTTTTGTATATAAATAATATATGTAATGTATATATTATGTATATACATAGCTACATATTTTCATCCAAAATGGAATGTAAATTCTGAGTACTGAGATTATTTCATGTTTGTCTTTTATACATAGTACCCAACACTGAGCTGGGACTGACTCAAGAAATCAGATGTCAGTTACCTTGACCTTAAACCTTTCTCGACTTAGATTGATGCCAGTCCCACCTCTGTTAAGTACCACTAATTAACCTTTCAATAGAGTTCAGCTGACACAACCCAAGTTTTCCGTAGAGCTGAACTAAAACTAAGTACTCCTACTTAACTTTCAAAAGAACCACCACTTAAGCTTTTTATAGATTTGAACTATCACCAATCAAACTTTCTATAACTTTACTATTCAAACCCAAAACTTCTCTATTGTCTCAAAAGCCCTCAAGACCTAACTCTGATCATACAACTAAGTACTCCGACTATACCAAACCGGCAGAACACTCTAATCCCATCTTGGAGTTTTTGTCCACTGAGATCTCTCAGTGATTTAAAATAAACTTTTACTTTTTATTTTAGAAATTGACTAAATTCTTTTACTTTACCTGCACCTTGTCTCACAAACCATAAATAAGCCTGGAAATCCCCAACAGGACAAAGTAGGCATTTAATAAATGTTTGTTGATTGCTGTATTAACTTAATATTTCTACCTTTCTTATGCAATTAAATATCAAGAGACAAAAATATTTCAATAATCAAAGAAGAGCAGAAAAGATTGTTTGGGAAAGAGTGAATTTTTGTTATATGTTATTTTTTTTTACTGTGTATATTAAAATAAGCAAAATAGTAGAAAAACTATCCAAATAATATCCTCTAATATGAATTTTTAAATGTTTCAGAGATTCTCAATTCTTTTTTTGGAATTACTTATTACTTATCCCTCTCTTTTTAAAATTTGATTTGTATGTTTAATATTTCCCTAGTTATATTCAAAACAAAAAAAATTACATTTGTTTTTAAATGTTTTTTATCTTTTTTATTTATTTATTTATTTTTTTACACTGGGGTTAAGTGACTTGCCCAGGGTCACACAGTTAGGAAGAATAAAGTGTCTGAGACTAGATTTGAACTCAGATCTTCCTGAATTCAGTGCTGGTGCTCTATCCATTGTGCCACCTAGCTGCCCCATTTTTAAATGTTTTGAATTCTAGATATTCTCCCTTTACCCAACCCACAATTATGAAACTACATGTACAAAACATTTCCATAAAAGTCAAGTTATAAAAGAAAACAGATCTCTTACCCTAATGAAAATAAAAATCTTCAAGAAAAATTAAGTTAAAAAGAGAGATAAAAAGAGAGAATACTTTAATCTATATTCAAACACAATCAGTTCTTTCAGTATGGATAAGATTTTTCATCATAAGTACTTCAGAGCAGTGATGGATTATTGTACTTCTGAGAGTAGCAAAGTTATTTATAACTGGTCATCCCACAACATTACTATTACTTTGTACACAGCACATTTCACTTTGCTTGAGTTCATGGAGGACTTTCCAGTTTTGGTTTTTTTCTGAGAACATTTTGTTCATCATTTCCCATAGAACAATACAATTTCATCACAGACATATACCATAGTTTATTGAGAAGAGAGGTTCTAAAAAAAAAAAAAAGAAAAGAAAAGAAAAAGAAAAGAAAGAGAAGAGAGGTTCTATGAATATTTTTTGTATCTATATAGGTCATTTTCCTTTTTTAAAAAAATGTCTTTTGGTATTCATATCTAGTAGTGGAGTTGTTAGCTCAAACATATGCATGAATTTATAGCACTTTGGGCACAGATCATATCTTTTGATGATTTATTAATTGGGACATAGCTCTTTTTTATATAAATATGATTCAGTTCCCTTTCTATTTGAGAAATGAAGCTTTATCAGAGAAATGTGTTTCAAAATTATTTTAAAATTACTATTGTCAACTGTATTTCCCCACCATTTATTTTCTCCTTTCACCCTGCCTCTCCTCAAAAGTGTTTTGATATTAACCACTCCCTCTTCCAATATGCTCTCTCTTTTATCACCTACCCATATCCCATTCTCCTCCTATTTTTCTACAGGGCAAAATAGATTTCTATACACATATTGAGAGTAGGTATGTTATTTCCTATTTGAGTTAATTCTGATGGAAGTAAGATATACTCACTCACCTTCTCCTTCTTCTTCCCTTCCATTGTAAAAAAGTTTTTCTTGCCTCTTTTTTAATGGGAGATAATTTGCACCTTTTGATTTCACTCTTTCCCTTTCTCCAGGTACAATCTTCTCTCACCCCTTAATTTCATCATTTAAAAAAAAGATATTATTTCTTCATATTCAACTCACATCTGTATCTTCTATGTATATATACATATATACATTATTATATGTATATTACATATATGTATATCTGTTATATGTATATATTATATATATAATAACATTATTAAGTTCTTTATGATATCACTTTCCTAATTACTCCTTATAATTCTCCTGAGTCCTATATTTGAAATCATTTTTTTTTTTTTTATAAAGCTCTGGTTTTTTCATCATGAATGCTTGAAAATCCTCTATTTCATTGAATGACCACCCTTTTCTCTGAAGAATTATACTCAGTTTTGCTGAGTAGGTGATTCTTGGTTGCAATCCTAGATCCATTGCTCTCTGGAATATGTTCCAAGCTCTCCAGTTCTTCAATGTAGAAGCTGCCAAATCTTCCAGACTCCACTATACTTGAATTGTTTCTTTCTGGATGCTTGTAATATTTTCTTTTTGACTTGGGAATTCTGGAATTTAGCTACAAAATTCCGGAGAGTTTTCATTTTGCAATCTCTTTTAGAATGTGATAGGTGGATTCCTTTTATTTCTATTTCACTCTCTGGCTCTATAATATCAGGAGAGTTGTCCTTGATAATTTCTTGAAAGAATGATTTCCAGGTTCTTTTTTTGATCATGACTTTCAAATAGATCAATATTTTTAAAATGATCTCTCTTGCATCTATTTTCTGGTCTATTTTTTTCAGTGATATATTTTTTCCTTTTTTTTCTTTTTTTTTTTTTCTTTGCTTTATCGTATCTTGATTTCTCATGAAGTTGTTACTTTCCATTGGCTTAATTCTGTTTTTTAAGGAATTAATTTCCCCAGTGAGTTTTTGCAGTTGACCAGTTTTACTTGTTAAGGCATTCTTCTCTTAATTAGTTTTGTTTTTGTTTTTGTTTTTGGGTTTTTTTGTATTTCCTTTTGCACTACTCTCAATTCTTTTCCTAATTTTTCCTCTATTTCCCTTATTTGATTTTCAAAGTCCCTTTTGAAATCTTTCATGGCCTGAGCCTAATTTTTATTTTTCTTGGAGGTTTTCAATATAGGAGCTTTGACTTTGTTATCATCTTCTGACTGTGTGTTTTGATCTTCTTTGTTACCATGGTGCTTTTCTATGATCAGAAACTTTCTCTGTTGTCTGCTCATTTTCCTAGCCTACTACTTTTCTTCTAACTCTTTGTTAAAGGAGGGCTTTGTTTCCAGGGTGGAAGATACATTGTCCCAAACTTCAGAGATTTGCACAACTGTTTTCAGAAATCCTTCTAGGGATCTGACCACAAACACTTTTCTGCCTTGGAGTTGTTAAAGTATCCCTGTCCTACTGTCACTGTAAGATCTAATGTGCTAAAGCAAGACTGGGGCGGGGGCCGGGGGCCCTTGCTTATTCTGGGACCTGGGCTGGGTCTGGGGCCAGGGCTGATTAGTGCTGGGATTACACACCAAACTCCCACTTTGTTGCAACAGACCTTTTCTGCTCACCTCCCAAGTCCTCTTTGGTTTCTCTGTGCCAAAAAAAAAAAAAAAAAAAAAGTCTGGAAACCCCCAGAACTGCCCCTAATTCAGGGGTAGGCTAGGGCTAGCTGGTTCAGGTGTGATTCTACTGCACACTGGACTCCCAACCTGGTGTCACAGACCCTTTCTGCTGACGTTCTAAGTTGCTTTCAGCTGAAAAATGTGCTACTCCATCTTTTTGGGTGTTCTGATGGTTTAAAATTTGTTTCAAACCATTAATTTAAAGAAGTTTGGAGCTGTTTGGAGGAAAAGTTGAGTGAGTGAGTTCGTGCCTTTACTCCCTCAACCTGGCTCAATCTCCCTTTAAAAAAAATATTATTTTTTTTTTCTTTTTAAGTTTTGAGTTCCCAAAAAAAACTGCTATTAATTATTTTTAAAAAAACATATTTGTCCTTTTCCTTTTTCTTTAATCTCTTTGGAAGTCATTTTGCTGGATCAAAGGGTATGCATATTTTTATAGTCCCTTGTGCATTGTTCCATTTCCCACTCTACTGTTAAAAAACTCTTTCTTGCACATGTTTTATGTAAAAAATAAATAAATAAATAAAAAGATTCCTTTTCCTTTTCCCTTTTTTTTCTCCCAATATATCTCTCTTTCTCATTCCTTCAAATTTTTTTTGGAGGTCATTCCAAAAAAACTGATTCATCCCCATGCCTACTATCTGTATAAACTTCTTTAAACTACCTCACTAATGATAAATTTTTTAGAAGTTACATGAATCATCTTCCCATAAGGTAGTATAGTTTAATCTACATCATAAATATTTTTAACCTTATGGAGCCCTTTGTGATTCCTCTTTAATATTTGCCTTTTTATGTTCCTCTGGAGTCTTGTGTTTAAATGTCAGATTTTCTATTCAAGTCTGGTATTTTCATCAGGAATGTTTGAAAGTCCTCTATTTCATTAAATATCAATTTCCTCCTTCCTCCCTGAAAGATTATGATCAAATTTTCTGGGTTAGTTTTATGATTATAATCCTAGTTTCTTTACCTTCTAGAATACCATATTGTAAGCCATTCATTCCTTTTAACATGATAGCTGCTAAATCTTGAATGATCTTTATTGTGGCTCTATGATATTTAATTGTTTCTTTCTGACTGCTTGCAATGTTTTCTCCTTGACCTGGGAGCTCTGAAATTTGTCTATAATATATCTGAGAATCTTTATTTTGGTATCACCACTGGGAAATGACTAATGGATTCTTTCAGTTTCTACTTAACACTTTTAACCCTGGATCTAAGCTGTTGAAACAGTTTTCCTTTACAATTTCTTGAAATATGTCTCTGCTATTTTTCTGATCATGGCCTTCTGCTAATCCACTATCTCTTCAAATCTATTTTTCAGGTCAATTGTTTTATCAATTAGATATTTCACATTTTCTTTCCTCCCCATTCTTTTGACTTTGTTTTATTGTTTCTTGCTATCTCATGGACTCTTTAGCTTTCATTTCGTTAATTCCAATTTTAAAGTAATTATTTTTTTCAGTAGATTTTTGCGTTTCTTTTACCATTAGGCAAATTCTGGTTTTTTAGTATTATTTTCTTCAACATTGTGTCTCTGTGTGTACCTTTCTTGCCAAATAATTGTCTTTTTATAATTTTATAATTTTCTTTTCCCCATTTTACCTCTACTAATCTTCTCTAAGTTTTCTAAGAACTCTGATTTTTCTTAAGTTCAATTAGCAATTTTATTTGAGGATTTGGTTGCAACCATTTTCATCTTATTTTCCTCTAAGTTTATCTTGATCTTCCCTTCCACCATAATAACTTTTCATAGTCAAATTCTTTTTGTTTGTATTAGTTTGCTGTTTGCTCATTTTCCTACACTATTTCTTGACTTTGAATTTTATGTTAAGGTTAAGCTTTTCTCACTGAGTGGTGAAGAGACCCTAGCTTATATCCAAGAAAGATTTCTGCTCCTCTGCAACTGTGAGCGCTAGCACTCCTTCTGGCCCTTAGAACTGCAATCAGAGCCCTTGTGAATTATGACTGATCACAAACATTATTTTCTGTTCTGGAACTGTGACCCCAAAGTATTTATCCACAATACAGCTGCTGATCAGTGCAGTTGTATCCAGTGTCTGCAACAGGTTTTTGATAATGTCTTTCTGATTAGTTGTCGTAACCCCTTATTGTGTCTAGGATAAATGCTCCAAGAAGCTATTGCTATTGCTACTTTTTCAGCCACCACATGTGCACTCTAGACAAGCTTCCAATTTACCAATTGGTATTAACAATGTCTCTTACAGACTTCTTAAATATTCTTAGGCCAGAAAAATGTCTCACCCTGACTTTTTATTGGCTCTGCCATTCCAAAATTTGATCTGAAGCATTATTTTTAAATGATGTTGATAGAATTTGGTTGGTTTATTGTCTTTAATCCTTCATTTTGGGTCCTATACCCCTTTTCTTCTAATCTGGAGTCAGGAAGTTAAGGCAAATTCTCAGAGTTGTTTTAATTTACATTTCTCTTATTAGTAGTAATTTGTAGCATTAGTGATTTTTGCTTATAGCATTTTTATTTTGAAAATGACTTATTTATATCCTTTTGAAGATCTACTAGAAATAATTCTTATTCATATATTTTTAATACTCTCTATCTAATAAACAGGACATCTTTATCCAGTAGATTGGCTACAAATGTTTTCCTCATTAACTGTTTCCCTCATAATTCCAATTGTATTGATTTTGCATATACACAAAATCTTTTCAATTTTCTGTCATAGAAATTTTCTATTTTATCTGTTATGTGAACTATTTAGTCAAAGACTTTCCTCCTATCCATAATAAGGAAAAGTGTATCTTTTCCTTTTCTTTGATTATCTTTATGATATAACTATTTATATTTTTATATATATTCATTTGGAGTTTATTAAGATAGTTATGTTATTTAAATTGAATTTGCAGACTGCTTTCTGCTTTCTTGTTTTCATAACCAAATTTGTGGAATAAATCATTCTTACCTCAGGCTGGTCTTGGGTTTTTGTGTTTTTTTTTTTAACACTGTACTACTACAATTGATTGCCTCTGGTTATTGTTTACCTATCTGGGTCTATTATTTGATTTTTTCTATTTTTTTGATCAAGTATCAAATAGCTTTTATAATCACTGTGCTGTAATAGGATTTGAAATCTTTCATAAAAATTTTTCTTTCTTGCTCCTTTTAATCATGATTTCACTGAAAATAATATGTAAAACTTTTATTTAATTTTATAAGATTAACTTTTCATAATTTGAATTGTACAGCACTAAATCAACAAATTCATATAGAGTACTATTACATTATTAATACAACCATTAGTGACTGATATATTTACAATTTTTTTTTCTGAAGAATTCATTTTATTTTTATAAATCCTGTATATATATCTTGATTGGTAGATTCTTAGATATTTAATAGAGCCCATAGTGAATTTGAATGGAATTTCTTTTTCTATCTATTCCTGTTGGGTTTTGTTGGCACTATGAAGAAAGTTTAATATTTATATCAGTTTATTTTATAGTCTTTCACATTGATGAAGTTATTATTTAAATTAATCTGTCAGCTGAATCTAAAATACTCTTAATAAGGTATCATAATCTCAAACAAAAGATATAATTTTATTCTTTTTACCCTGTGCTTACTCCCATAACTTCATCTTTTCCTTACTGTGAGAACTAATAATTCTAGAACTATATAAAATAATAATGCTTCTGATAGATATTATTTTATCTCTGATTCTAATAGAAATCTCTATCACAGGTAATATTACCTCTTGGTATTAGAGAGATTTTTTTTTATCATATTAAAGAAAGAATCACTTATTCCTATGCATTCTTTAAAAAATAACCTCAAAAATTTTGAATGAATTGTATAGTTATATGATTGTAAAATAAATTTGCAATTAATATATTGCTTTAAGTTTAGATTTTTCCTAATGATGAAAACATTTTAATTTTATTATATAAATCCAACTAGATGATCATGCATAATTTTCTAAAAAATGACCACAGTATTTTTGCTATAATTTTATTTAATGTTTTCCATTAGTGGTAATATTCTAAATTTCATTGTCCTTTCTTTATAATTCTGTAGCTTGAGAATTAGGGTCATATTCATCTCATAAAATGATTTTGAGACAATATCTTATTTCTCTATTTTTGTAGTTTTTAATATAATAGTTTATTCTTTGAATATTTAATAAAATTTATTTGAATATTCACATGTTCTTAAAATTATCTCTATAAGATTTCATTTAAGACTTGTTTAATTTATGTTTTTAAGGTTATTTAAAATATGTGTCTTGATCTGTTCATCTGGGTATTTTCTTTGTAAATATGTTTAGTGTAGTTAACATATAACTATAGAAAACCTAATAATTTATTTTATTTTTTTTCTTCATTTATTGTGAGTTGTCCATTTTATCTACTCTTTATCGAAATCAAATTCACTTCTAGATGTCTATTTTTAAGACTACCCCTAATTTTGTTATTAACTCAGTAGAAATTTTTCCTTTAAAATTTATCATATGACCAGTTAGAATTGATATCAGGAATGCAGGACTGGTTCAATATTAGGCAAACTATCAACATAATTGACTATAATAATAAAAAACAGGCAGCACGATCATTTCAATAAATGCAGAAAAAGCTTTTGACAAATTATAACACTCATTCCTATTTAAAAAAAAATACTAGACAACAGAAGAATAAATGAAGCTTTCCTTAAAATTATAAATTGTATTTATCTAAAACCATCAGCAACATTATCTGTAAATCTCAGTATAATTGGGAGTGAAGCAAGAATGCCCATTATCACCTCTATTATACAATATTATACTGAAATGGTGGTTATCAAGAAATTGAAGTAAAGAGAACCTAGCTGCTTTTGCCATTCTGTTTTCTAGTTTTCCCAGCAGTTTTTTTTTTTTTTTTTCCTAATCAAATATTAAGTCCTAGTTCCTAAAACTGGAGTCTTTTTTCTAACAAGAGATTATTGTGGTCATTTGCTACTCTGCTTTGTATGACTAATCTTTCCCACTGATGCACCAATCTTTCTTAGTGTGTACCATAATATTTTTTGTCATTATGACTTTATAATATATTTTGAGATCTACCACAGCAAGTCCACTTTCCTCTCTCTCTCTTTTTAATTGATTCCCTTATTCTCCTTGACCTTTTGTTTTTTGAGACAAATTTTGTTTTGATTTTTTTTTCTAACTCTATAAAATATTTTTGGGAGTTTGCACTGAATAAATTGATTAAATTAGAGAGAATTGTAAGTGTTATTATATTGACTCAATCTATCCATGAGAATTAATATTTTCCCCAATTATTTAGATCTGATTTATTTGCATGCAAAATGTGTTGTAATGGTGTTCATGTAGTTCCTGAGTTTGTCTCATCAGGTAGACTCCCATTATATAAAATATAATTTGCAATTATTTTAAATGGAATCTCTCTCTCTCTTGCTGCTAGACGTTGGCAATATAGAGAAATGCTAATGATATATATGGGTTTATTTTGTATACAGTAAATTTTGCAAAAATTTTTAATCATAGGGGCAGCTAGTTGGTGCGGTGGATAGAGCACCAGCCTTGAAGACCTGAAATCTGGTCTTAGACACTTTACACTTTCTAGCTGTGTGACCTGGGCAAATCACTTAATCTCAATTGCCATTGCCAAAAAAAAATTATTAATTGTAATGCTGGATAAACTGAGCAAGATAGAGATTAGAGAGTATTTAATAATTTATTAAATGGAGAGATATATTGAGATCAAATTGGATCCATAGTTTGGTCCCAGGGCTGAATGGCACTATCATCTCCAAGAATCCAGCAAACATTGAGAGTTCTCAAAGACATATATACATGTAGCTCAGATGCAGGGAGTAAACTGAGGCAGGGGTGGAGTCAGGATACTGAGATGGAATGGATTCTGACAGAGTGGGGTGAGCCTTAGGAGATGAGATGACATAATCAGGGGGAGGCACCCTGGACATGGAGACAGGCATCTTGATAAGACAGTATCTGATATTCTCATAGCTTGGGATAGGGAGAGGCATTCTGATGTTCTATCAAGTATTCTGATAAAGAGGGAGGGGAGGTTTTGCAGAAATGAGAAGCAGGGAAACTGAGGCAAGAATGAGGCAGGATAATTAGGGAAACTGAGTCAGGACAATAAAAGAGAACTGTGGTATAACAAATCATTTCCACTAGTTTTTGCAGGGATTCTCTAGGATTTTCTAAGCATATCATCATATCATCTGCAAAGAGTAATTGTTTTGTTTCCTCATTGCCTATTCTAATTATATCATTTTCTTTTCTTCTCTTATTGCTATAGCTAGCCTTTATAATGGACATCCTTGCTTTATACCTGATTGTTTCAGGAAGGATTTTAGCTTATCCTTATATATTACAGATAATGCTTGTTGATGGTTTTAGATAGATAAAACTTATAAATTTTAGGAAAGTGTCATTTATTTCTTTGCTCTCTAGTGTTTTTTAAAATAAGAATAAGTGTTAACAATTTGTTAAAAAGCTTTTCCTGCATATTTTGAGATAACCATGATTCCTGTTGGTTTCCTTATTGATATGGCCAATCATGCTGATAGTTTTCCTTACATTGAAGCAAAACTGCATTCCTATTATAGATCCCATCTGGTCATAGTGCATGAACTTTGTGCTACATTGCTGTAATCTCCTTGCTAATATTTTGTATCAACACACATTAAAGAAATTGGTGTATAATATTTTCAGGTGTCAACATCATAAAAGAAATTTGATAGGACTTATTCACTTATTTTTCCAGATACTTTATTTATCATTGGGATTAATCATTCCTTAAGTGTTTGGTAGACTTTGTTACCAAAATATTTATATAATACCCAACTTTTAAAAAATTCTTTTCAGATCTTTAATTTCTTTGTTGATTATGCTTTTATAAGATTTTTCTATGTCAAAGAGAAATAGGGAAGTCCTCAATTGTAGTTTTGCTTTCTTTCTCACCCTTTAATTAAATTAGCTTGTCTTTTATGTGCATGGATACTATTAGATTCAGTGCATATATATTAAGGTATTGATAGCATTTCAATAACTATTCTATCTTTCACGTTATTTAGTTCTCTTTTAATCAAGTCTGTTTTTAGTACTGCCTGTCTTGGGATCATGATTTCCATTCCCCTTTTATGCCCTTTCCCTATTTCTTTGTTGGCTTAAATATAAACAAAAATATTTGGGTTTTTTTTGCACATATGTGTATATTCAAGCCTTCTTTGCTTAGTATGGTTAATGAAGTATCCATTCTAACTTTCATCATACTTATATATTGTTTTAGAATACTCAAATTTTGACAATAATTAAGTTCCTCCTTTTTCCCCCATGTTTCTTCTCTACTGTATTCCCTTTATTCTCTTTTTCTCTTCTTATCCTGTAAAAAAAAAAAATAACAAAACTATATCCAGGGCCTCTGTAAGCATGTGTCTTTATTCCTCCTGTGAATCTAATAAATACTAGAATTCTGTTTTTCCCCACAAAAATTAAGTACTCCTAGACAGATCTAGGATGGCAGCATAAAAGATTTTAAAAATCTTTTTCATTTCTTCTAAATATTTTTGTATTCAGGTTCAGACATTTCTTTTTGAAATGATTAATGTTTATTAAGTGATTGATTGGTGATATTTATTGGGCTATTGCTTCTTTTAGGTTTATATTTTTCCAATCTCTTAACAGACAGTATTTCTTCATTGTATTACTTTTCTTCTGATAATTCCTGTCTCAGTCTCAGGTTCTCAACTGGGATTTTTGTCCTAGGAATAGATTCTGTCCTCCTACCCACAAAAAAATACTTTCTGATAGGATGGTAGGTTTTGATCTTGTCCATGAGGTGGACTGAATACTGATACCACAGCCTTGCAGCAGTTTTGGAAGCTGCAAATGCGTCCAAGTCCTCCTCCCTGACATGTTCCATAATCATGGCCTGAGATAGGGTGCTGGACCTTGAAATGGAACGAAGGCCCATGTCCCACTTAAATTACAGGTTTCTGCTACTATCTCCTGGTGGCCAAATGTAGGTACTGGACACACACTTATCTCTGCCCTCTTCTTATGTGTATCCAATGCATATATGCTGGTGTTGCTGACATGCCCTGGCAGGAAATTGGAAAGCTGACACCATGCTGGCTCCAGCCTGCAGCATGACACCTCTGTCCTATTTTGGTCTTCTTAGGTACTGGATTTGTCCCTAATCTTTATTTTCATTTTCTTTTTTTCCATTCCATTTCTCTATTTTAATACCTTTCAAAGTACAAGTATTGACATTATTACACTCAATATTCAGTTTGTCTAACTCAAATAATTATTTTTCCTTAAAAAGTAGATAGTGCCTGAGTCCGATGCTTCTCTTTTATGTCTTTTCAGAAATCTGCAGTAAGAGAAAAATGTATTTGCTTTAATTTAATTTATTTCTGCTATTGAGTCCATCTTTCTAGAGAATCACTATGTAATAAAACTAAAATGCTGACCGAGCCCTTTTAAGGGAACCCTATAGACTTTCTGTTTTTCATTTAGATGATGAGTGAGACTTCTGAGGAATCAAAAAGTCCTATAGTAAACACTATTATAGATAGTCTTTATTTTATTTCTTTTGAAAGCTCTTCAGTTACTTTTATCTATGTTACCTACCTTTTTTTGCTTTTTTTTTTTTTTTTTTCTCAAAAGATATAGACAACTAAACAAGCAAAGATTGAGATGTTGGGATATGGTGACAGCTATCTGTCTTCCCGTCTTTCCCTAATTTCTGGGCAATTTTTGAATTTGAGTCTAATTCAAAATACTCAAAGCACCTCTGACTGTGACATATGGGAGCAAAATGATAGATGACATAAAAGCAGGTGAGATATGGAGAATCAGAGAAGTATGGAGGAAGGGAGAAAGAGGATAAAATGGCTTTAATGATGATCAGTTTGGAGAGCCAAAGCATAGCTCAGGGGAGTCTTGAGTGATGTTGAGCATTATATAAGTGTGACATAATCTGAGAGTGAACTTTCATTGTTGATTCAATAGAGGCTGGACATACAGTATTCTTATCCTACCCCCACCCGACTTTGCCCAGCCATTTCCTTCTTTCCCAAGAGGACATTTATATTGTCAGCTACTCACAGTTTTTGAATTGATGATTCCTTCTAGGCCTGGGACACATTAGCCTTTAATAGTTAATATGGTCTTTTAAGCTGGAAAATGTGACAAAACTGTTGATCAACTGATTTGCACTACTATGCGTATATTCCATTTAATGCATATAATTAAGGAAGAGAAATAGAAGGTTCCTTATTGAAAGGATGTAAAATCTGAAGAGTGGAAGACAATTTAGGGATATGGAGCTAATTTATAACAAAAAAAAAGAGACTTACTGGAGTATACAAATGTGGCAATGAATTCAAAATTCATATAATTCTACAGATAGAATCATGAGACGGCTAAAGCTTTTGACTGTGAAGAAGCATGATGATCTTTTGTTTTACTTTTAAAACTTTGAGTTACAGGACTTAATTTTAATTAATTATTTTTGTAATTTAATAGTATTTTCAGTTGTTTTTCAACATTAACCTTTGCAAAACTTTGTGTTCCAAATTTTTCTCCCTCTCTACTCCCCAAGCAAACCTAGATAAATTAAACATATGCAATTCTTCTAAACATATGTCCATATTTGTCATGCTGCGCAGGAAAAATCAGATCAAAAGGGAAAAAAAAAACTTGTAATTTATTGATATTATCTCAAATGGTGTCCTATGGCTGGGGCTTGGGAGCATGTTTATTTTTATAACAATTTCTCTGGTAATTTATTTCTCTTTAATAATATAGGTCCTGCTTCTAAATTTCTGAACTAAACCAGTAGAAAAGTACATTGTTTTTAGAATGAAATATTATAAATCTCATATTGGACAATTTCCCAAATGAAAACTGTAATGAAGCAGGTTAAACACTAGATGGAGGCCTTGTCACACTAGTACTGCCTAAAAGACACCTGCTCTTCTAAGTAGGGAATATTCTGAGTTGAAAGTAAAACTTATTTGTAGACAGAATTTTACTCAAAATAATGAGACTTATTCTTTCTCCCATGATTGGTGTATTAAAGGCAAAGCTCATAAAGGAATGGAAGTTTTCTACATAGGTGTCAGGTGGATTGCTTTTCTCAGCAAGTATGCTCTTCCTTTTGAGGCTTCAGGAAAAATGAAAAAGAAAAAGATCTGGGTTGAGTGAGCACAGAAAGTTTCATGGGATTCTCTATGAAAATTGCAAAGAGATTTTATGATCACATCCTGAAGCCACAAAAGCATTTGAAGTTCTTTTGTGTTATTGTATATTTATATTAATGTGTTATTGTATATTTATATTATATTAAGATTTCCAGAGCCATGTAAAGAAATTCAGTAATCCAGGACAAATTCAATTTCAGAATGCTTTCCCTCTATTAATTGTTATTTTTGTTTTTTACATAATTATTTCCATGTTGTCTTCTCTACTAGATGGTGAGCTCCTTGAGAATGGGAAATGCTTACTGGTTGATTAACAGTAAGGAGAGGAAGGAACAGAGGACAAAATACTCCCACCATGTGTAGTTACAGTGGGCAATCTTTGGGAAGAAAAGAAATTAGGAAAGATACCAAGAGGAGAAAAGGACATTTTTTTAGAGGATGTCACAGCAGGCAAACTCAAGAAAGGCTTTGGGATGAATAGGAAGAGGTGGGGAGGGGAAGAGGCAGAAAAAAAAAACATTTCACTGAAAGCATAAAGATTCTCCAACAGCAGTACCTCTAAGAGCAACCCTAAGCAGTGGACTGGAGGACAAGACAGAGAGGAAGTGACCTAAGATTTTGACATCCTGAGTAATCCTGAGTCATCGATCTTAATTATAACTCTGAAGAATGCTCACCCAGAGGTATGTTTTTTAATAATCTAAAGAATTTAGGAAGAAAAGAGTTTCTAGCTCTTGTATCATACCATGTGATTATTCTTTTAATAACATTTTCTTAAATAAAGAGAAAATTTGAAATAATCTATTGGTTCAATTCAATATTAACCCTGCCCTAATTTTTATGTACTAGAAGGTGTAAAGGAGAAATGTTCCCTTTGTACTGGCATGTATGAAGACTGGACCCTAGGCTTCAAATTTTAGGAAAGATATAGGTCAACCTATGGAGGGTAACCAGGATCGTGAACAGCTGTTGGTCCATGTCATATGTTTGATTATTGTCTTTTGTTTTCAAAGAGAAGAAAAATGACATCACTATGGAGGAGTCAAGGTACAGTGTGTCCAACTATGACTGATCAGACTGACACAAGGTCAGAATGCTTCTCCATAGGTCAAGAACAAATAGTCCATGTGAACATTTGGAGTGGGACGTGACATGTGATGATCAGCTGAAGGAACTTAGGATGTTTACCATCAAAAAGAGAAGAATCAAGGGGACATGAAAGCTATCATAAACTAAGTGCAAAGCTAGTATGGAGGGTAGTGAAAGGATAGAATCTGATTTCACTGATATATAGAACTCCCAGATTTGCAAGGCAGGGGTGGAGAATTCCTTCTGCCACTACAAATAAATTCTGTCTTGGCAGGGAGAGTTGCCAGGAGCAGAGGTGTCAAACTCACAGCCAACACTTGCAAGCTCCCTGGAAAATGCTTGACTGCTGCCCAAACCAGATTAAAATATAATTGGAAACTGTTTATCTGCATAAGTAAAAATGCAATATAGATAATGTTCATTTGTGAATTTCTAAGTCAATATAATCATTTCAATTTGTGTTGGATGCCATTGAACTAGATTATTGAAAAAAAAAATCAGCCAGCCAGTATGTGTCAGAGATGGGATTTGAACCTGGTTTTCTGCTTCTAAGGTCAGCCCTCCATGCCTCTTTTGCTAAGAAAGAAATTAAGCTCTTTTTGTTTGAATATTACAACAATGAGTAAAAGTTACAAGTAGCTCAGTTTAGTGATAACAGCATGAGAAGTCTTGTAATTATTCAAAAGTTAGAGCCATACTTGATGTGTCAATGTCATGGCAGGGCAATTACTGGAGTACTTCTCTGACTTTTGCATTACATTTTAGGAACAACATTATTGTCTAGTTGGAAGGAGTCTAGAGGATAGTAAATGACTTCAAGATCATGATATGTGAAGATTAGATGAAGGAAGAAACTGGGTTGTAGTAGTCAAATTTCAGTAGCTTTCATCAAGAAGATATTCCACTGGACAATCAAGGATAGGTTTTGGAGTAATGTCTCTAAGTTGTAGAGACATAAATTTGGCCTTCATGTGAGACTCATCTTCCTAACAATTAAAGATGAGAAATAGAGGCAGCTGGTGGCTGTTAGGGGGGCTTATGCTAAGAAGACATGAGTTCAGTTTCCTAACCTAGGACACTTACTAACTATGTGACCCTGGACAAATCACTTACACTGAGCCTCAGTTTCCTCACCTCTAAAATGGGGATAAAAATAGTACTTATATCACAGAGTTGTTCTAAGGATCAAATGGGGTAACACATAAAGCACTCTGCAAAAATCAACATTCTCTCTAAATGCAAACTAGCCACAAGCCCAGAATAGAATGGAAGGTAGTAGATACCTTTCTCTGCCAGCCTTCAAATAAGTACAGGGAGACCACACATGGGGTGTGAAGGTCAGGGCTTCAATCTCATGACTGGAATTAAAGATGACATACCAATCAATGAAGAAACATCACTTATTGAAGGGTTGAAGCCCATTCCATCCGTAAGATGAGAAAAGACCAGATAAGGGATTAATCCTCCTGCTTGAGCCAAATAGGATTAACTGCCTATTTTATCTCTCAATACCTTCCTCTACTGGTCATTCCACATAAGGACCTACTTGTCAAAAAGTGTTCTTCCCCCCCCCCCCCCTATCCAATTAAGGCCCAAGATCACACAGATAGAGTCAAGTGTCAGAGGCTGGATTTGAACTCAGGTGCTCCTGACTCCAGGGCTAGTGCTTTATCTGCTACAGCGCCACCTAGCTGTCTCCTGAAGTATTATCATTTGTAGTTAAAGAAACTGAGACTTCAAGTCCCATTAAAATCTTAGCTTCTACAAGAAGTTTTTCCTGCTTTCTCTTCATTCTAGCACTTTCCTCTCTCATTTATTTCCCATTTATAATCTAACCTGCTTGTTTATACATGTTGACTTGCTTGTTGACTCCTCCAATAAACTGGGCGTTTCTCAAGGACAGGGACTGTCTTTTGCCTTTCTTTAAATCCTCAGTATTTAGAACAGTATCTGGCATATAGAAAGTGTTTAATAAAGTAAATGCCAGAGACAGAATCAGAACTCAGAGTTTCCTGAATTCAAGAATAGCCTTCAATCCACTCACCTAGCTCTGTTTATTTTTCAATAGCCCCAGTTTATTTTTCAAAGCCCTTATAGGCATTGGATTTCTGCTCAATCTATAAAAATGTTTAGATTATCCACAGTCCTTGAGGAATACCCTCCAGTTAAGTGCTTGGAAAATTTATGTAAACATAGATATATTCTCCTGAATGTTGCTTTGTGAAAATCTTTTTTTTTTTTTTTTTTTTTTTTGCTTTTATCTATAAAGGACAAAAGTTCTGTATGTGAAATTAAATCAAAAGAAATCTGAGTCATAAGCTGGATTTGTTCCTTATCTCATAAAGTCTGATTCTAAAACAAAAATGTTTTTTTATCTTTCTCTAGCTTTCCCCTCCCTTTCTCTTTTTCCCTTTCACTTTGTCTCCCTTTACACAATTACACATACTTTTTTCCACACTGTATTTGTGTTCTGTTAAAGGCACAAGGCAGAATTTCAGAAAACATTAACAAACTATTCCCTAGGTCATGTAAGTCCTAGGATCAAAAATTTAGAGGTGAAGGGAGCCTTAGAAGTCAGAGGGCAGGTAATTAAGTTGAGTTAAAGGAGAAGAGCACTATGAAGGAGACACAGGACATAACATTTGCCATGGTAAGCTCACCACTGCCATCAACTCAACCTCTACCCCATCTTAGACCCCAAAAGACACATCCCAGGATCCGGACCATGAGATCTTGGAAATACCTATCTTTCTCATGACCTGGCCTTCACAGACAAATGTGAGAGGAGCATTTTATGGCAAAGATACCATCACATCCACCCACTGACCTACTGCTGTGGATGGACTGGTAAGGCTGAGAGCCCCAGCAAAGGCTATGTCCTTTATTCTGTAGTAGCCATTGTCCCAGAAAGCAATCCCTGAGCATGTTGTGGGCCCTGCCCCTACAGCTCCTAAAGACTTGGAAAAGGAAATTCTCCTCATCAAAATCTTTAGCACTGACAAATTATTCAATATCAGGAAGAAAAATTATTTTTATCAGTAGAAATGTCAGTAAAGAAGAGACAATGACATCTGTTTTGATCCTGTACTCAAGGATCATGGCACCTTTCCATGAGACTTCCATTTGAATCTTTCCATATGTGTTTTGTCCTCTGTTAGTGTTCCTTGAGGGTAGAATACTCCATTATTTTGTAAAACCCTTTTCATTAATTCAAATAATCTAATCCCCTAATTTTAAAGGTAGGGCAGCAGAAGCCCAGAGATGCCCAAGGTCTATTATCAATGACAGAATTAGAAATTCTAACATATTGTCCTCACAAATCTTAGTCCTATCTCAATTGCCCTGTAGGGCCACCATAGTTCAGGGTGAAAAGAAAGAAAGAGAAACAGAGAGAGAGAAAGAGAGAGAGAGAGAGAGAGAGAGAGAGAGAGAGAGAGAGAGAGAGAGAGAGAGAGAGAGACAGAGACAGAGACAGAGACAGAGACAGAGACAGAGACAGAGACAGAGTGAGATAGATAGCTTTGGAGTAAAAGGACATGGATTCATATTTTGTTTCTGACTGTACTACTTGTAACCTTGGGCAAGCCTCCCAGGGTTTTCAGTTTCCTCATCTGCAAATGAGAACTTTGGATCAGATGACCTTGGGGACCCCTTCTAGCTATAAATTGATGATTACATAAACCAATTAAAAAGCAGTATATCTATGATCCCTAGTTGAACCCAATGGACTAAAGAAAAATTCGGAACAGATATGTAGAATTCATAGAAAGCTACCATAAAGAATGGAGCAATCTCTCTAAATAGAAACAGAGGAATTGGTTACAGAATGGAGGAAAGAAAATGTTGTTATAAATAGAAACTCCTGGTTAGCAGCTGATGCACTTCTACCAAGAAACAATTTTTAGAAAAGAAAAAATAAGCTTGAAAAATTTAGAGAGCTTTCCAGTAGAACATGATTTTGGTGAAAATGAAAAAGGGTGACTGAAAGTGAAATTTCTAAGAATATAATGAACAAAGGGATGAATGAAAATAGATACTGGAGTATCTTCTCCATCATCAGGGAAAACACTAGAATCCTAGTGAAAAGAGTTGAGATAAAAAGTGGGGATGGTTTTTCTTTCAATTCAAAAAGGTACAGAGTATATATGGGGGAACTCCTTGATAAATGCATTTTACTGTTTACAATTTCAATAGAGCTGAACATCATCTGGTTCCTGGCTTCTACAATCCCATTCCTTGAAGGAGAATGATGGAATTGGGGCTAGTCTATATCTACCAACCATCAAGAGAAAGGCCACCAAGGCAACTGCCAAGCCGAGCAATCTGTCTCATTTCCTCATATCTTCTTTAGCCAAAAGATCTGAGGTGGTTCTCTGGTATTTAATGTTAGCTTCTTCCCCATTCTTATTATCAACTTGTTCCTACTTTTGGGTCTCCTTTCATTATTCAAAATGACTCCAACTTCCTTATACTTATCAGAACAGTTTAAGGGCCTTAAAGCTTTAAGATCCACTTGAGGAAAGATGTCATGTACTCAGGCTGAGAGCAGATGAGCAATCTAAGGCTGGAATTATGAGTAAGGTGCTTATTTGAGCATTTCCTGTATTTGCTCCTGTATGCTTGTGATTCATGTTACATGAACTTTGCATCTTCTACAAAGGTAGAAGAAATTGTGATGGAAAAAATAAAGACTGTCTCACACATTAAACATAGTATAATCCTTAAATCATTGATCACAGGATCATGAAAATTTGGATTCAAGTCCTACTTTAGACATTTACTAGCTGTGCAACCTTGACATATCACTTACTCTTCCCATTTATAAATGAGGGAGTTGGATTCAGTGGCACTAAGTTCCTTTCCATATCTAATCTATATCCACTTATACTAAGACACACACAAAAAGAAAGCAAGAAAGGAAGAAATAAAGAAGCAAAGGAAGGAAGGAAGGAAGGAAGGAAGGAAGGAAGGAAGGAAGGAAGGAAGGAAGGAAGGAAGGAAGGAAGGAAGGAAGGAAGGAAGGAAGGAAGGAAGGAAGGAAGGAAGGAAGGAAGGAAGGAAGGAAGAAAGGAAGAAAGGAAGAAAGGAAGAAAGGAAGAAAGGGAGGAAGGGAGGGAGGAAGAGAGGGAAGAAGAGAGGGAGGAAGGGAGGGAGGAAGGGAGGGAGGAAGGGACTTTATCAGCAGGGAATGGATAGCAGGAAATGAGGAAAGGTATAGTTTAAGAAAAATCTGGAAAGACTTGCATGAATTCATGGAGAGTGGAGAGTACAAAACTAGGAAAATAATTCATTGCAACATTTTAAATACAACTTTGAAAGACAACGACTCTTGTTAATGCAATGACAAGCTGAAGTTTCAAAGGCCTGTTGTTGAAGCCTGCTACCCACCTCTAATAAAGAGGAATGAATCCTCGATATAATATAAGTATTTTTGGGACATGGACAATGTGAGGCTCCATTTTGCTCGACTACACATCTTTGTTCTACGAATTTTGTTTTCCTTATTTTTTTCCCACAGGAGTGGGAGAAAGGGAGAGGGGAAGCGAATACATTTTTATTAATTGAAAAAACCCTCACAAAGTCTTTTATTACAATCCAAATG
This sequence comes from Sminthopsis crassicaudata, assembly GCF_048593235.1. NCBI lineage: Eukaryota > Metazoa > Chordata > Mammalia > Dasyuromorphia > Dasyuridae > Sminthopsis > Sminthopsis crassicaudata. Next base: position 31,468,430 of record NC_133621.1, on the reverse strand, counting down.
AAGTAGGGCAGGGAAAAAATTAAGTGAAGATGGCAAAAATCATTGCCTTCCAGTCCTCTTTGTATTCCTGCTTTTATTACAAATGTCTGCCATTAACAAAGAAATGATTCTGGCCATTGCAAAACCTCCTTCAGTCCCCACAGTTTAGGCTAAATCATAATATCCTGGCTTTTTGCCAAAGGTGTCATAGCTGCAAGGAAAGGAGACCCAGTCATGTGAATAGTGATGCAGTTGAGACCACATGGTCTCCAGGATCCCTTAAGGAATTATTTAATCCACAGTCTGTCAATCATGGAAAAAAAGAAAAAAAATCCACACCCAAAACAACTTAACTCTTTCCAGTTGTATTAAGTTTCCCCTGGTACCACATTTAACATGCATAATTTAATCAGTAAATAAGGAAAATGTAGCTTGATATAGGACATTGGAAACTGAATCTCTCAGTGCCTTGGAAAGATGTCTATTGAATGTAGGGAGTGTCTCAGATAAGGAATGGATATTATTTTTACAAGGGGGCAAGGGACTTATTAGTACGACTTTGTCCATATCTTTTAGCAAGAATGCCTTTTACAAGTATGGAATCGGGTTATGTATCTCAACTCACATATAGAAGATTTGCATATTATCCCAATATCACTTATAACCCAATAAATTGAAAAAAAAAATCAACATAATTGAAAGGGAAATTTCATATGCAAACATTGACTTAAACATTGTTGTGGAGATAATGGGTGGTGTAGTGGATAGTGGGTCAGTTTTAGAGTCAGGAATCCTCCCTCTGATAGAAACAGACTTTGTGACTCTGGAGAAATCCCTTAACCAAGCAATCCTCATAGAAAACTCCTTAAGATTTTTAAGTTCCTGATGGGTTTTCCCATCTGAATTGGAAGAAGGATTGTCCTATTGTGAGTCCCTCACAAAGATGAAAATCACAGAAACCAAATGAGGGGGAAAGTATAGCTTTAAGAAGCCAATTCATATGTGCCATTGGATCAGAGATTCCCAGCTTGAAAAGACCTTAAAATGACTATTTTATTTTCAAGTGAGGAAACTGAAGTAAAAATATGTTGCATGATTTGCCTTGAATCAAGTCAAAGTCAAAGTCCTTTGCTCTTTCTAATTCATAATATAGTCTAAAATGTATAGTTAATAAGTTAAATGGAATGCTATGTTGTCACTAATATTTATTAATAAAAGTAGCCATTATTTAATTGTAGCTAATATTAATATAATATCTTAAGGTTTACAAATCATTTATATATAATATCTCATTTAATCTTCACAACAACTCTATAAAATAGGTACTATTATTATCCCCAGTTTTTACAGAGTGACTTGCCCAGAGACATGTAGTTAGTATGCATTACTAAAGTACAATAATGTATTTTTCATTATATCTTCACATACAATTTAAATTTTTATTTGACTTTTATGATTTTCTAGTTTGAATCTGGAAGGCCTTTGGATCTGACTGGCCCAGAATGACAATTCTAAAACTACTATTTAAGTGTTTACTGAACCCTATTTTAATAAATGGAAGCCAGATGGTCTTGATCTGAATCTTTAATTAACACCTTTTATCATCAGCACCTATTGGTTTTGTCCATAGGCAAAGTTGCTGCCCTGCCTAGCAGCTGGTAGGGTGAGGATTACAGTCTGGGGAATGAAATAAAGCATAAATTGGGGAGGGGAAGGTCTTCGTGCCAGGCTCCTTCACTTAAGGAACTAAAAAGGATATAGAGAGATTTAACGCTGGGGTAAAGGAAAGATTTGAACCTGGGTACTGGGAAAGAATCTTGGCCTGCAAAGGGTATGAACACTGGATCCAGGGATGGAACTGGAACTGCTGATACCTCTCCTTGAAGCCCTTTGATGACAGAACAAAGTCTATTTTGGTACAATTCCTGGAGATCTCAACCCTGAATAGTGGAGAGAAAGGAACTGATAGGAGACCCAAAAATTTGCTACCTAAATCAGAAGTTGAATCAAGATCCCTAGTGCCTCATAAACACAGCTATAAGGGTTCCTTAAGCCCTGTTGTTACTGATGACTGAGTGGCCTGACGAAAGGGGTAGAATATTAGGGGAAAGGAGATCCAGGAAACATACCTCTCCCTGGGTTTAAATATGTAATGATATCTCAATTTCCTTTGTTGGTTCTGTTTTTCCCCATTTTTTTTTTTCTTGACATCTTCCCTGCTGTCAAATTTTTCTCCTTAGCTGGAACCATACCCTTCAGAAAACTTGTTCCATCTCTGTGGAAAACTTAAAAGAGTTATCTTTGGACCTCTGCCTTAAAATTGATCCATCTGTGATTGGTTGAATAGTGAATACAACTTCACTTGCTACAGATATTCCCAAAGTGTGACTTTCATGCCATCCTTGAGTTATCCATATGAACATCTTGCTACCTGGACTCTATTTGTCCCTCCCTGGACTCTCCCTTCTACTTTTCATGTTCTGGAAACATTAATTGAATCAACAATATTATCAATACTGGAAAGGATGTGATAATTAATTGCCCAGTGAGTTATGATTCACCCTGAAACACCCCCAGGCTATACCTCATGCCCTCACTCCTTTAAATTTTATTGTCTTCTGTCATTTGGATGCAAGTTACCGAAGGCCAGGTATATTGTACTTTTTTCTGTATATTTTTAGTACCTAGCACAAAGTCAGTGCTTAAGAAATTTATTCATTCATTCATCTATTCTTAGACCTAAGTTTGGATGACATCTGAGCCACTTCTAATTCTAGATCAATACTCCATGAACTATGAAGTCATATTCAATCTAGAAGGAAAATAAGGCAAAAGAGTAAGAGAAAAGTTGGAGATGTGAGCCTTTAGGTCATAATTGACAAATCAAATTGGCCTCTGCTCCTAACTTAGTTTTCAACATTCACCCTTGCAAAACTTTGTGTTCCAATTTTTTTTTCTCCTTCCCTTCACCATGCCTTCTCTTCCAGATGGCAAGTAATCAAATTCTTCTATACATATTTCCACAAGAAATATGCTTAAGAAAAATCAGATCAAAAAGGGAAAAAATGAGAAAGAAAACAAAGTGCGAACAATAACAAAAAAGTGCCGGGGGTGGGGGGGAAGGGCTCCCTGGGAGGAAGGAGAAAGGGGCAAGCCCAGCAGACAACCGCAGGGGACAAGGGTAGGAGCAGAGCCTCTGGAGAAAGAAATTTCAGGCCTAATCTAAGCTGCCAGCTATGGGCAAGGGAAGAGGAAAGGAAGGGGTTTGAATTTCTCTCTCTCTCCCTGTTTCCTGTGGAGGAAAGGAGGGTGCTCTGGTTGGTTGTTTGAATCAGAAAAGGCAAAGGGGAGGGGAGGGATTGGGGGAGAGGTCAGAGATGGCTGGGGGGGGAGGGGAAATGGGGACGAGATTACATGGACTCGAATTCCATCAATTCGCTGAACCATATACAGACCCACAGTCTGCTCTTTAGGTGCAGATGGTTCTCTCCATCATAAGACCCTTGGACCTGGACTAAATTATCTCACTGTTGAAAAGAGCCTTGTCCTTCAGAGTTGATCACTGTATACTCTTGCTGTAGCTGTGTTCTCTTGATTCTACTCACTTCACTTAACATCTGTTCATATAAGTCTCTCCAGGTTTTTCTGAAATCTTCCTGCTGATTGCTTCTTATGGAACAATAATATTCTGTAACATTCATATACCATAACTTATTCAGTCATTCTCCAACTGATGGACATCCACTCAGTTTCCAGTTCCTTGACATTACAAAAAGAGTTGCTACAAATATTTTTGCACATGTGGGTTCTTTTCCTTTTTTTATGATCTCTTTGGAATATGGGCCCAGAAGAGACACTACTGACTGGATCAAAAGGTATGCACAGTTTGATAGCCCTTTGGGCAGAGTTCCATATTTCTCTCCAGAATGGTTGGATCAGTTCACAACTCTACCAACAGTGTATTAGTGACCCAGTTTTCCCACATCATTCATCTTTTCCCAACATTCATCATAATCTTTTCCTGTCATCTCAGCCAATCTGAAAGGTGTGTCATACTGTTGTCTTTCTGGTTCTATTCATGCCACTCTGCCTTGGTTCATTTAAATCTTCCCAGTTTTCTCTAAAACCATCCCCTCTCTTAACAGCACAATATTTCTTACAGCACAATAGTATTCTACCACATTGATATACCATAATTTCTTTAGCCATTCCCATTTATGAGTAACCCCTCTGATTTTTATACTTTTTTTACCTCAAAAAGAACTATAAAGATTTTTATAAGTCCCTGGAGATTGTTTTGCTTAGGCTCCATCTTCTTCCTTTTCTTCTTTCCCTGCTTAGTGAAATGTATTTGTGTATATAACTGTTATGTATATGTCTTCACTCTTTCAACCAATTGAGATAAGAGTGAGGTTTAAGTATCACCCACAATTTCCACCTCCTTATCTTTTTTTTGGTATAATTTGTATTTGTGTGCTCTCCTTGTTGTTGTTGTTTTTCAATTATTTCAGTAATGGTTGATTCTTCATGAGCCCATTTGTGGTTTTCTTAGCAAAGGTATCAGTGTGGTTGGCCATTTCTTTTCTCCAACTTATTTTACAGATGAGAAACTGAGGCAAACAGGGTTAAGTGACGTGCCTAGCATTATACAATTAGTAAGCATCTGAGGCCAAAATTGGAAATCAGAATTGTGAGTATTTCTGACTCCAGATCCATAGATTGCTCATATTCTCCTTAGGATTCTTTTTCCTTCCTGTCACAGCACTGTGAAATACACTTTCTATTATTTCTTCTTTCTGTCATTACTGTATTTCTATTCTTCAACATTCCATTTTTCTCTTAATTTTTCTCTTAATATCATCAAGTTGCAACAAAATTACTTTCAGACTCTCTATTTAATCTCCTATGACCCCTGATAGAAGATACAAATGTCATCTCCCCATGTTAAAACCTAAGTATTTTAACCCTTAGTCATTTGTTCATGTTTACCTCTTGTTTCTCAACCCCTATAATTGTACTTCAAAGTTCCTTCACAGCTCTGATCTTTTTATCAGGAGTATTTGAAAATCCTCTTTTTCATTAAAGATCTTTCCCCACCCCTCCCTTCATCCCCAGTAGAATGGTGCTCAGTTTTGCTAGATCATTTATTCTTGGTTATTATTATAGGCCAGAAATCTGAACTTGAAACAAAGGATTCTTACAAGGTATAAGTCAGTGGAATTGATAGTTATCTAATTTAGCATGGTTCAATAAAATTGATTTAATCCTACAAGGAAATGTTATGGGCCAGAACTTTAAACAAGGTACTGAGTGGAATTGAGGAGACAATGGTTAAAATTAGTTTAGCATCAATTTAATCCTACAACAAATTATGGTTTCCTAGTGATATAATGATTGGTGTGTACTTAGCGTGGGGCATATAAGCTAGAAGCTCTAAGGGCCAAAAAGACAAACTCACTAGAAGCTCTCGGAGGCTGAGACAGATTCATTCCATCTTCCATCTTTGTTGTGGCTGGAGGCTGAAGCACAAACCCTTGGAAGTCAGGGAGATTCAGAAGCCAGAGAAGGCAGGTGGGAACTCAAGCTCTCTGAACCAAGACTACAGAAGGCCTTTAAGAAAGCTAACCAGGCCACAGGAAAGGAGACAAAACTTGGAAAGAGACAATAAAGGATTTAGACTTTAATACCTGGCTGCATTTGGGGTGATTACTAAACTGAAACTAAGGCTTCCTCCAGAGACCCCAAGGAAACCTCAACAAGAAAAGATTATATTTTAGAGAAGAATATTATAGGGTATAAGTCTATATTCTATGCATTCTGAAATATATTCCAAGATCTGCACTTCTTTATAGGGGTGACTACTAAATCATATGTGAACATGGTTTCTCAATAAATTAATTCTTGTTTTGTGGTTCTTTTCAGTATTTTTTTTCCTTTGATCTGAAAGCTCTGGATCATATATTTAAATTTAGACTATGATGCTAGAAACAGTATCTAAAGCAGGAGGTTCCATTTTCTGGGGACCATGTTTCTTGTCACTATACATTAGTGCAAAGGGCAAAAGATTCCCAATAGTACTTTATTCCAGGATTGTGGTAGACTGGCTCTAGAGCAAATACAGTCAGCAATGAAAGTTAGTGAGAATGACATGTGTTCTTTGGGTCTTTGGGTAGTTTCTTCCTGTGCTTTAATAGTCTCAGGAGAAACTGAAACTAATAAAGCTGTTATTAAGAAAAGGAAGTTGATGAGCTGAAGAAGATTAGGCAGCGGATCAGTAATCAGTAGGAACACAAAATTGTTTGCACTTTTGCTGAGCTTAGGTTACTCTGCTGTTCCTTAATTAAGTACATGATTTTTGCTAGATCTGCCCATGGTCCTGAAGATTCCAATGTTGCTCATTGGAAACCTTTCCTTCCTTCCTTCCTTCCTTCCTTCCTTCCTTCCTTCCTTCCTTCCTTCCTTCCTTCCTTCCTTCCTTCCTTCCTTCCTTCCTTCCTTCCTTCCTTCCTTCCTTCCTTCCTTCCTTCTTCCCTTCCTTCTTCCCTTTCTTTCTTTCTTTCTTTCTTCTTTCTTTCTTTCTTTCTTTCTTTCTTTCCTTCTTTCTTCTTTCTTTCTTTCTTTCTTTCTTTCTTTCTTTCTTTCTTTCTTTCTTTCTTTCTTTCTTTCTTTCTTTCTTTCTTTCTTTCTTTCTTTCTTTCTTTCTTTTTTTATCAAAGATTCCATTTAAAGGACAGAACAAGAATGAATCTCATTTAAAAGGAGCTTGAATGTCTGAAATATGCATGTAAATTGAGATATGAAGCTTTCATGTAAGCAGAAAGGACAGTTGAACTATACTGTAGGTGCTTCTGGGTGATACTCTAATTCTTTCAGGTCACCATAGAGACATCTTGCCAATGATTGCTGGATGAATAAACAAAACTTACCAAAAGCATGTAGCAGAAAATAAGAAGCTTTTGTCCTAAGAGACTCTGGCTGAAATTCTATGCTCTGTGTTTGTATACAAAATCTGGGTAGTATTATTGATGTCTTAATGTTAGAAAAAAACTTTCCATGGAATTGACATGAATATGTGAGAAAAAGAGAAATTTCCTCAACAAACAAGTGTTCAAAGAGAGATTAAAAACAAATATAAAGTATTTTCAAAAGAAGAAATGTAAAGCATCAACAACCACATGGAAAAATGTTCTAAATGATCAAAATGAAAAAATGCAAATGAAGAGAAGTTTGAGGTTTTACTTCTCACCCATCAAATTGACAAATATAATCATATAAGGTAGAAATAATCAATATTGAAGGACAATGAGGAAAATTACCCTAATATACTTGTTAATGTAGTTTTTAATTGGTACAAATTGGTATAATTTAGAATTATTTTTAAAAAGTGAATAAATTGTTCATTTCTAACTCAGGGTATTAATCCTGGGGATATATTCCTTAAAAAAAGTCTTAGAAAGAAATTCTCCAATTATTAAAAAAAAAGTATTCATAGAAATTTCAGTTGTTTGTTAAATGAGTGAAAAAATTTTGTTGTATAAATGAAACATAAGTAAGAAATCACTCTCACATAAGAAATGAAGAATTTAAAGAAATTTTATAAGATTTCATAAATTTATACTGTTTAAAGAAAGCAGACCCAAGAGAATAATATCTAAAATTAACTGAAAATACAAAGGAAAATGACAATAATGATAGAATCAATTATTCAATTAATATTATTCAATTAATATCATTCATTATGTACTAGGTACTCTGCTAAGTTATAGAGATAGAAAAAATGATCCAAACAATTCATACACTTAAAGAATTCTCATTTTAATGGTGAAAACAACATATAAATAAATAAGCACATACAAAACAAATGCAGAATCAATGAGATATAATTTCAGAAAGGAAGGTCCTGATATGTTAGAGAAAATTAAAAAGGCTTCTTGCAGAAGGTGAAATTTGAGCTTGAAGGAGGTCAGAGAAACTAAGAGAAATGAGTAAGAAGAGACTGCAGAGCAGTCATGGGACTCAGACACCAGGATGGAGTGTTCTGTTCAAAAAATAAATTGATCAGTATAACTGAATCATAGAATTGACAAAGAGAGTGAAATTATAAAGGAGTTTGACTATGAAGAATGATAAAAGCTAAAGGAAGACTTTATATTTGATCCTATAGGATAAGAAGCAACTGAAATGTAATGAATGATATCATGATTAGTCTTAATTCCAGATGATTAATGATGAAATAGACCACTCTTTTTTCAGTAGTAAGGCGGTAGCAAAATGTTGCTGAATGTATTATGGGATGTAAGATATGGACAATAAGTTCACTTGTGTGGCTTCATTGTTTTCCTGTTTCATAAGGAAGAAATCTATATTAGTGCTGAAGGGGAAGGAGTTATTGGGAAATGATAATGATATGAAAAAAATGCATTGATAAAATCTTTCTTTAAAAATATGTCTATATGATCAATTTGCTTCATGATTTTTGGTTGTTGATACTACAGAGTTTTTTCCCCCCCTTTCTTTCATGAGAGCATGACTTTTAAATTTATGTTGTTCTTCTCATATTTTTTCTTTCAGTGAACAAATTGAAATACCATTCCATTTTCTGATTGAAATCACTGCTTTAAAAAGTCCTACAAATATAAGATGTCCCCAATAATAACAACAAAGAAAAATAACTAATAAATTATTTGGAAATTCTTATTCTAAAGTATGTGTTCATTATTTTTCTTTATTGGTTTTTGTAAAAAAACAACTACATCTAACTGAGAATGAGCATTTATCCTTGAAAAAAAAATCCTATAAACATATGAACAGGAGACTACAACATCTTTTATTTAACTTTCACTATAAACATATTTGATAAATTATTTGCTAAAACATTATTTGCTAAGTAGGTGCCATAAAAAAGAAAATAAGACAGTGAGCATCTAACAAGATCTTTGGAAAGATTTCATAATGGTATAAAAGCCCTTGTTGGCTCCCTACTTTGCACAGCACCACAGATGGAAACAATGATTGTTTAGATAATACATGTTTACAGGGTATTTGACTTTCATTATTTGGACCTGATTTGTGATTTTGTTGAAGACTGGCAAAGTTCTTTCTTCTCAAAGACTGTGTGAGAAAATGTCAGTTTTATTAGTACCATTTTGCGGATAAGAGAGGCTCTTAAGAGATTAAATGATTTGCTTGTGGTCCCATAGCTAGTAAGTGTCCAAGGCAGGATTTAAACTTAGATCAATTAACTCTTATTATTGTATTTTTTCAGGATACAATGCTGTCTAATTTTTTATTTTATTATTATTATTTTTTTTTACTACATCTGTGATTTCTCCAGTGTGGATACTTCCTGTGAGAAGTAGCTTCAATCACATTCACACACCTTTTGCTTGTGGTACTCTATAGTTCCAATCCCCAGCTTTATTTTTTTTTATTCTAAAGTTATTGTTTCTTAAATTGGAGGGTCTCCTCCTCCTCCTCCTCCTCTTCTCTTCCTTCACCTTCTCCTTCTCCTCCTTCCTAATGGAATGCTCTCCTTCTAGACTTTCTTTAAATCTTATCTAAATATTAATTTCTACAACAAAGCTTTCCCAATGCTTATCCATTCTAGTGCCTTCTCTTATCAGCTACTTCCTATTTATTTTATACAGCTTGTTAATTTACAATTCTTTGCATGTTGTCCTCCTATTATACTGAATTCTTCAAAGGCAAAATTTAATTTTTGTATCCCCATGCTTACCACAATTCTTGTCACATAGTAGGTGCTTAAAAATGTTTGTTGACTGTCTGACTAGCTGATTTCACTGGGAACCCCCTTGAGGAAACTTCCTTTAAAATATAGGTCAGCAGTGTTTTGCCAGTTAAAACCTTGGAGGGTTGCTCAGAGCACTGAGAATATATTTAAGGTTACAAAGCCACTTGATCAGAACCCAGCCAGGTCTTCCTCACTCTGAGCCCGGCTTTCCGTCAATTTATTATTTCTTCAAAAACACTATAAAAATATACTGTGACATGTAAGAATATAATGTTTGAAAACCTACTTTAATACTAGTCTCAGTTATGATACCTCCTGAGTTATTGTTAAAACCTTAAATTACAGTATTTAAATGATTTTATCTGTTAAAGTCTGTGTTTATACTGGATTCTTTGTGAGCATCTAATTGGAGAAGAGGTGATTTTCCATAAAGCTGTTGATCATGAAATATTGTAATTCTAAAGAAAACTGGTACAATATGTAGTTAGATTTATGTAATCCTAGTTTTCAATACTGCTAGTTTTCAATGATAGTACAAATTCTGTGATATATTAATACTGAAAAACACTATTTTGCTTTATTAATCACATGATGACCTTGAAGTAGGAGAACTGAGGTCTAGTCCTAGTTCTCCACTAACTATGTGACCTTAGGTTCATATTTTGCTACTCTGAGCCTCAGTTATTTCACTTGTAAAATGAAAATGTTGTTTACATAATCTCTATACTCCCTTTTAGTTTCGATCAATTGGTGGTCACTAAATGTCTGATACCAAACTAAATAGTAAATTGCATGAAGGGAATAGGGGTATCTTGCAAAAATAAGGTAGGCATGAGCAAATCTTGCTTAGAATAAGAGATGAGGGGAGTCCTACAAAATTATAATTACTTCCTTCTGAGTTAGTCAAGTTCTCCAGAAAATCTCTGAACTTTTCAGAATGTCTGATGGATAGATTGCCTTTCACAGGTCTTTTTAACTTGCTATCATATAGGATGACCTTGACTCCTTCAATTAGCTATAGTTCTTGCTTAAGTGAATTTTGATGTCAACTAAAGAGGGTCATGGTAATAAATTGTAATTTGTAAGCCCAACATATACAGCTTTTTTGGGGGGAGGGTTGTTTCTAAAATTGTCTTTTAGAAAATATAGGGGGTGATGGGTTATTTTTTAAATTATCTATTTGTTTATTTTTTATATTTTGGGGGTTACTTTTTTCTCAATACAGCCCTATTAAGGGCTTTTTAAAAATGTAATTTATTGTTATAAAAGCTTTTTATTTTGAAAACATATGCATGGATAATTTTTCAACATTAACTCCTGCTAAACCTTATGTTCCAATTCCCCTCCTTTTCCTATCCCCTGCCCAGATAGTAAGTAGTCCAATATATGTTAAACATGGTAGAAATATATGTTAAATTCAATATATGCATACATATGTATAATATTATCTTGCTGCACAAGAAAAATCAAATCAAACTGGAAAAAAAATGAGAAAGAAAATAAAATGCAAGCAAACAACAACAAAAAGAGTGGAAAGGCTATGTTGTGAATCACACTCAGCTCCCTCTCTCTGGGTGTAGGTGGCTCTTTTCATCACAAGATCATTGGAACTAGCCTAAATCATCTTATTATTGAAGAGAGTCATGTCAATCAGATATCAATTGTATAATCTTGTTTTCTCCTAGATCTGCTCATTTCACTTAGCATTAGCTCATGTAAATCTCTTCAGGCCTCTCTGAAATCATCCTGCTGATAATAGTCCATATAATAGAAATATGCAGTAATATTCCATAACATTCATATACCATAGCTTATTCAGCCATTCTCCACTCAATTTCCTGTTTCTTGCCACTACAAAAGGGGCTGACACAAACATTTTTGCATATGTGGATCCCTTTCCCTCCTTTAATCTCTCTTTGGTATGTAAGCCCAGTAGTAACACTGCTGGGTCAAAGGGTAGGCACAGTTTGATAACTTTTTGAGCATAGTTTCAAATTGCTTTCCACAATGGTTGGATCCAACAAGGTACTAGTGTTTTCCCACATCCCCTCCA